>NW_004955432.1:662676-699877 GCF_000276665.1 Chinchilla lanigera
AAATGTACCACAGCATCATTAAGCAGAATGTTCATTTACAAAAGATAAATCTCTGATTACACTAGCAATGTTATGTCATTGTGGTGGATTGACAACTGGTGGCCAACTTGTAACACCCTGTTGAACTGAACCACAGTGATGCTGGGTGTGGGAGACCCACCTGAGGATTGTCTCCGGCAGCACAAGAGGCAGAACTGGAAAGAAAGAAGTTTAGAACTGTTGGGAGCTCCTCCTCCTAGGGAGCTTGTCATGCTGGCTTTCCTGATGAACTCGGCTGTTATCATCGGAGAAACTCAGGACCTCATTGTCAGTGTAAATGGCTGTGGTACCTTTGGGGGAGCTCTGGTTCTTACTTTGAGCCTTGCTTCCTGGCTCCAGTGCAATCCCTCAGCCTGCTAGCACAGATCCTTCATCTCGCTGGCACAGACTTTCAAGTTTCCACCACTGACCTTGGGGCCCTCTTAGCACACATCCTTGAAGCAGGCCTGCATGAGACATTTTCATGGGCTCGTGGCCTCCAGTTGGACTCATGGAGGGGGGCATTGTTATGGGCTCTAGGTCTTCAGCTGGACTCTTGTAGGACTTTGCAGTGGGATTCAGGGCCTCAGCTGGATTCTTTTGGTCTTTAGTGTATGGACAGATTTCCTGCACTCTCTTTGTGTATGACTCTTTGGGTGACTATTATAAAATAATCCTATAAATTGTGTGTCCTCTATTGTATTGTGCCCCTTGCAAACCACGACTATGACAGTCATCTTTTCCAAGTAACAGACACTCAGTTTGATCTTGTATATCTGGTCTGATTGACTGTTGCAGCGGCCCTGTGTGGCTGTCTCATAGAGACCAGTGAAGGCCGCCTGGTGAGACCAGAGCAGCAGGACTGTGTCCTCCTCTCACCCCAAGGTAATGAACACTGCTCCTTGTGCAAAAGATAGAGTGATCATTGTAGGGAAACAAAGGTAGGGAAGATGAGCAAAAATGCTTCTTACTGTGGGAGAGTGGGTAGAGAAACTCCAGTGAAAAAAAGGAGGTACACTGAGAGGAGGATAAAAGGCAAAAAGAAAAAAAGTAACAAAGTGGGAATGAGAGTTTGAAGTTTAGCTGGAATTCAGTAGTTGCAAATATTCTTGGATAAAATGCAGCAAAAATGAATTTACTTTTCATGATCTGGGAAACAGAGATGACTGCTTTAATTCTGATGGGGTTCTTGTGCTGTGAACACTAATTCTATTTTCTTCTGAACAGACAGTGACATGATGGTTTTGTGATCTCAGAGAACACAGACTCTGAGTCTCTTTCACATGCACCTAGAATTTCCCTGGGGTAGCATGGCTGGAAAGGAAAGCCAGGTTCTTATTTTCCTCCCAGACTGTTCCCTTTTTCTCTGGCTGCAGAAGATGGCTTTGGGAAACTGAGGTTGGGACAGTAACTAAGCCACACCTCCTCCCTAGTGTGTGTGGGAGACACAGCTCGCAGAGGTGTGTGACAGTGCAGGAGGCCCCCGAGAGCCCTGGGCAGTACTTCCAGAGGATATGCCATGGCACGGGGTCAGAAGGGCTATGGGAAAATGGAAGTAGAGGGTTAGACAGGAGCTCCATGCTGCCCAGACATGAACAATATCGAGAAGGCTCTGAACAGTACTTTATTTCATCTTTGTATTTCACCATGTGCAAAAAAGGGACAATAATATCCCTGGAGTCACAGGATTCATGGGGAAGTAAGTGAAATGAAATAATATACATAATGTATATTTTATACATATAATGACTAGACAGTTATGTATATAAAATTTTTTAATGTACTGTACACAATCTCATAACATTTTTGTCATCAGGTACTAGAGCCGTACAAAGTCAATGGGAAGCTCTTTCTTCAGCACAAGGTTTACTGACAAGGAAAAGATGAACTTCAGACTGGAGGAAAGCAACATAGATTACAGGTTTGTTAGACTTAGGACAATAAGAGAAACAGGAGGGTGTGCTTCCCCCTTCCCCAGCAAGAAAAGCCTTAGCCTGATGTCCACACCTTTTGCTCAGGTCCTGGTGGACACTTGATGTGTTGTAGATTCTAGGAGCAAAATCGTCAGCATGGGGAAGGCCCACAAAAAGGCTGAGTTTCTCTGAGTCCTTAGAACATTACACATGTACTTGCTGACTATAAATTCATGTATCTGCTTGATATGCAACTTCTTGAGCTTTCCTCAGCATCTGTAAAAGAGTCATTTAATTGGCTTCAGTTGTAAAACTAAAATGATAGAGTCTGGGGCCTTGGGTGAACTGTCCTCATCTCTGCCTAAGCTTAAAGCTCCAACTCCCAGCAGAAGGAGTCTTGATTTACAGTCATGCCATGATGGATTACCTGGAAACTCAACCTTCAGGCAAACTGTGATTAACTTGACCAAAGACATCTGGGAGAGCCATCCAGGGCCTGAAATTATGATCTCTGTGTTCCAGCCTGAAACCAAACACCACTGGAGTTGCCTTTCTCCAAAATGCCCGTACAGGGGCCTTTGTGTGTTATCCCAACAGGTTTCTTCTTTTCTTTCTTCTCCTTCTCCTTCTCCTTCTCCTTCTCCTTCTCCTTCTCCTTCTTCTCCTTCTCCTCCTCTTTCCCCTTCCCCTTTTCTTTGTCTTTCCCCTTCCCCTTCCCCTTTCTCTTTGTCCTCTCAGAACAGCTCAGCAAAATACACCTCTGCAGGGGTGGTTCACAAAGAAATGATGACTTCCCAGCTCTGCAGAAGTTGCTTTTTAGAGAGCAGATTTCATCTTACTCAAATCCTGGGAGAAAGGCAATTAATGCCTCAATGATTAGCAACTGCTGAGTAAGTAGAGTTTGCCAGGGCCAGGGACTAATATAAAATTTGGCACCTGAAAAATCATATGCTCACAATTAGCTGGGTTTGTTTCTGGGTACTGTAAATTCACAACATGCCGTCAGAGTTCATTTTCTGTGGCTGTTATCAGGAGTGGAGAAGCTCAGGGGGAAGCAGTGGACTCGCAGGCACTAACACGGGCCTTCAGTGGAGCAGGGAGCTCTCCTGTGCACCAGGTGCCTGTGTTTGTGCTGGGGAATGGATGATCTAGCAGTAGCTACAGAAATAGGACTTAAAAGAAATTAAATATTTTTTTAAAAAATTAATAATTCCTTCCACCAAAAGAAGCCCTTCAAGAAAACAATTTGGACTTTAAAGCTTTAGAGACATGCCTTTTCTGGCCTTTCTACATCTTTAGCCACCTTTCTTTATTTTGAGATAGGGTCTTGATAAGCCACTAAATTGCCAGGTTGGGCTCGAACTTATGATCCTCCTGCCTCAGCCTCCCAGGATGCTGGGATTCCAGACATGTACCACCACACCTAATCATACTTAGGGTGTCTTGAGGATACAGCAAATAGGTGAAGTAAAAGTTCCTTAGTTTATAAAATCAAATCAATATTTAGAAAGGGCCAGGGACAAGGAAACATAAAAAGATAAAAAGCATTTGTGCCCAAGGATTTTCCAGAAAACTCTGAAGCCTTTTCACATTTTAAAAGACCAGCCAAACTCATCTTTTCTGGAGAATTTAAGCATAAATTAGAGGATTACACTTAACTCTGAAGCACCGTGGAGGGCATTAAATGGCTTTGTAGACACTGAAAACTACTACAGTTTAAATCCCTCAAATGAATTGGAAATATTTTCTGTTAATGGGGAAGAACAGATGGGTGTGGTTGGAGAAGGATTTTCACATGGTGGAGGAAGAGTGAGAGAGGTGTGGCGTGTACCTCCAGGAGTTGTCCTCCACTCCTGCCCTTCCACTCCCAGTACTGGAGTTGGCAGTGCATCTCATCCTCAGATCTTTCTTCCAAGTTTCAGCCCCAGAAAAAGGGGAAGTCTGTTTCTTTGTGTCTGGCTGCCATGGCTGGTTTCCTCAGCCACTCGCTGTTGAGTTGGATTCCACCAGTGATGTGGGGTGGGGCTGTAAGTACTCTTCAGCATAGCCAGAATCAATCTGTCCTTACAAAAGCAAAAGATAGAGCCTTGAGATCACAGACATCATTTCGATATCACTCCTAATAGTATGTCCCCTTTCTAGTCATTAGGCTGTACTCTGTTATATTGCCTTACATAGGAAGCAAATTTAATGAGGGCTATTAGAGAGAGGAAAAGTCTGTACCTGAGATTAAAATTTGCTTTCCCATAGGTATCAGTTCATTTCACATTACTGTAATGAAATATCTTTGGCTGGATAACTTACAATGAAAAGAGATTCATGCAGCTCATAGTCTTGGAGGCTGAAAATCCAGGATCAAAGGGTTCCACACGATCATCCCTTGGAGAAGAGCTCATAGTGCACGAATACATGGGAAAGAATACATGGGAAGGAGAGGTCATGGTGAGACAGGAAGGGAGGATAGGGGAGGGTTGGGCTGGAATGTTTGCAACAACTCTCTCACAAGGACTTAATTACCGTCCCATGAGAACAGCCAACCATACCTCCACCCCATGAGCCTTGGGGGATGAGTCACACCATATCCAATGAGGAAACCATAAGATTATTTTTTGTATGAACAACTCAGCTTAGAGCCTCTATTTTGGACCCTTAGATATTTCAATAATTTATAATGAATACCCTAAAGAAAAAAAACTTTGCTGAAACTCAAAATCTGCCAGTTACCCTTGTATTTGCAAGATAAAGAGGTTGTGTACTGATGAATTTCAAGTGCAAGTTAAAATTTTAAGAAATATCTACCTAAATCCATTTGATATCTTCCTATGTATTAAAAAAAATCCTTTTCACTTGGAAGCCACAGGGAATCAAGGAAAGCAGGAAAGTACTGTGTTTCTGGTCATGTGTAGCCACATGGCAATGCTCCCTCTGTCCCTAATCTCGCTGCATGTGTTGGCGGCAGTGAGACTGGAAACTACTATGAGTGTATTGGTTTGTGGTACCAAAGGTGGCTCCTGACTTTCACTTTTCCTGACACCTAACAGATGGTTGAGTGTTTTTCCACAAGTGTGGAAAAAACCTAGAATTGGATTATAATGAAAGACATAGTAAGGCCGGGGAGCTTCATACAGATTGTCCTTTCTTGTTCTTATTTTATGATATCTGTTAAGATCTTAAATTATGCATATAGTTGGAACAACAATTGATAGATACTAAAAATTCTTAGAAAGCTAATGATCCATTGTATTTTTAAAAAGAAAGTCTACCTTCAAAAATATTAATCAAGCCTCAAAGTGGTGGAACCCAGGAAGCCCATTTATTATTTTATCAAATCTCAATCTTGGGGCAAAGCTCCATAAATGTTTGTTGTTAAATTAAGGAGCTAGAATTTAATACAGGATAAAGCAAATTTTTAAATTAATGGAAAATTATGAGTTTTTCCTAGAAAATAATATTGGCTAGTCATTTGAAGAAAATGGGTACTTTCATACTTTATACCACAAAAAAAATATTTTTCAGGTGGATGAAAGGGCTAAATGTAAAGATAAGAACTTTAAGTGAATTAGAAGAAAATAAAGGAAACTCTCTTTATAAGCCCAATATGAGGACAGTCTTTCTGAGAAAGATACAAAATGCAGAACCTACAACAGAAAAGAAAATCAAATTGGTTGACTTTATAAGAAAAAATTTCTGCAAAATGAATGAAATATAGATAAGAAAAAATACACAAAACTTTATGGTAGAAAATATTTACAAAACATGTAACTATTTAGGGAAAGGCAAAACACACCACAGAAAGAAGTATCAAGGGATATGACTAGCTAGCTAACAAAAGAGGAAGACACAATGGTCAGTTAGAACTTGCAGATCCGCAACCTCCTCAGTAGCTAGGAAAACTCAGATAAGAAGAAAAATGAGATTCTATTTCTGCCCAGCTGATTGGTAAATGTGGAAAAGATTGTGAATCTCATAAAAAAAAATCAAACAGGTATTAAGCACTGTTGGGTAGTGAATTCAAATGCGGTCAGAGCAAAAAAGTTGCATTTTCCAGCTGCTTTAAAGCTCAAAACAGAGCCGAATGTGCTGCAAACTTGTGTTCCTACAGAGAAGATTATTAGCACTATTTGGGAATACTCAGGTATGGAGAACCACCTGGATGAAACTCCTTGAAAGAAGAGTAATTATCTCCATTTTGGCTAAACCTGGCCCTATTTCCATGATATTGATATTCCATGTGTTGAGATCACTAGGACTTTTCCTTATCCCTTCAGCTGGCTTTAAGCCAAGCAAATCGGTCCAGGTGAGGTGCTGATGGTAGTCTTTGAAGCAAGGTAACAGTGCAGTGTTTCCTTCCCCACACACCCCCAGCTCCCAAATAAACATGTGTGAACCAGGGCAGTATGGTGAGCTCTGCTTCATGCTGGGATTGAGCCTTAAGATAAAAGGCTATGACTTCCCAGGGTATAAAAGATTACACATAAGAGCTGAAGCACTGACCTCAAAACTACCTCAAATTGTGACATGCAGATTACTCTTTCTGCATATCTTTCTCTCTGCATATTGCAGAGGCAGTTTCAGGCCTCCTACCTAGTTCAAGTCATAGCACTCATGTACTTCTAGACACTGTCATAGTCACTCATCCTCAAGCAACTCCTTCCGTCACAAATTAATAAAACCTGGGCTTGGCCCTGGGTGGAGGCCTTTGTTCCAAATAGCCATCATCATGGCTGAACTTAGTACTCTTTGGGTCCCCACAACTACAAATATACCTTAGTATCTTTATTCTCGCCATGAGTTGCACTTGAAGTGGTAGATTAGAATTAACTTGCTAGAATTCCAATAACTTTTCCATGGGATTACAAATGTAAACTTCCCAGACCTGGACAAGGACCAGGAAGGGCTCTCTATACTCAGGTTGGCCCCAAACTGACTAATCTAAGAGCTGTTGCTCCAGGAAAAAAATGTTTCTACAATTACAGGAGATTGCAACCATGGAAAAGTCTAAGGTGGGAGAAACAGCGAAGTAGATATTCTGGAAATGAAATCTTGGTTAAAGAAAGAGAAATCACCTGATAGGAAAAAAAAAAAAAAACTATCTTCTCCCATCACCAACAGTTTTATCCTGTCATCCTATTCTGTGAACATCGGACAAGGAAAGAGCAACAGTTCACATTTTGGAATTGAATAAGATTACTTTTTGAGGTTTCTGGCACCTAGATTTGTTTAGGGTTTCTGTACATGAACACATACTTACTTAAAAGTACTTCACTATTCTAAGATTTTTGGTACATATTTAAACATTATAATTTTTTGATTTAAAATAAATTTATGCCCATTATAGAGAATTTGTAGGTTAGAGTACAAAGGAAAGAAATGAACATCTATATTTGTACCATGTCATTCACATTTTGACAGTATTTCTTTTCAGTCTTTCTTCTGTACTTACATGGTGACTCCAGATCTCCACCCAAATTACCAAAAGGTGTCAGTGAGACACCTTTTATTTACCAGAACTTTACCACCCCTTTATTTACCATCCTTTTATTTACCAGAACTTTACAGGGAGATTGCCGGGGCATTTAACTATAGACTCAAGAACTCCTGTTCAGGAACCAAAGGTTTTCTACTGAGAAGTCAGGAAGTCTGGCCTAAGACAAGTTCCACACAGGAGACAGTGGAGGTAGAGAGGAAGGAGCCAGGGGCTCTGTCAAGCAGAAATATTCAGTGGTCTAAAACACCAGCCACTACAGGAAATGTCAGTCTCACTGGTGTGATCACTGCCGATCTGGGGGACATTTCTCTGGTGGAGGGCTCAGAAGCAAGAAGAACGCTCCTCCTCAGGCCACATAACCCAACATGGCTACCACCACCATTGACCCCACTTTCTATTTCCCTGCTCCCAAGACAATGGATTTCTGGCAAGGCATCGTGGTAGGTTGAATATCAGTCTGTTCCTACAACAGCTTCCACCCTGGGATCAGGCTCAACACCAACCATGAACCTGTCTAAATTCAACTGTGCTTTCACTGAACAGAACATCCATGGAAATGTGCAGTGGGAATATTGGGAAGGCTGCTTCGCCAGACCCCTAAAAATCTCACTATGTGTTGAAGGAACAGATTGCTGGAAATGGGAGTGTGCTTTACCTATTTGTCTTATAAATTTCACTGACCCCTAGTTTTTATCATACAGTCTCTTTCAGTCTTTATCTTCTCTGAAATGATTTCCAGCAGAGATTGCTAAAAGGAATTATTATAAATTGCCTTTTATTTTTTAAAAAACAGTCTTGAAAAGTAGATTATAATTTGATGACAATTTCGAAAACACCAAAAACTGACGATGAGTGAGTGTCATTGTCAACATTGTTGCTTCATTATCAAATGGTGAATAACCACACCCTACAAATGATGGTAGCATACACCCCTACCAAAAACTTTTCAAACATCAATTACTTTTAGTCATCACTGTTCAAAAATCTTGCATATATTTTAAAATGTATACAATATAAAAACAAAAGATTACATTAAAATATTAAACATATATGTATCCATTGTGTTCATATGTGTGCAAATAAATATGTATATTTTTGTATATATGTAATACAATTATATAATCTCTAATTTTGTCTCTGCATCTCAAGGCATACTTTTTTTTTTTGGTACCAAGAATCAAACTCAGGACCTTGCACTTGCTAGGCAGGTACTGTACCACTGAGCTATATCCCTGGCTCAGGGAATATTCCTATATAATCAGTTTTGAAGATTACTAGCCAAAAAATGTGCTTTCTGTCTTTAAATAGATTAAAACTGAAAGTGGGCATTGTTGACTGAAATAGAAGAGAATAATTCCACCAGAAAACATCTAAACTATTCACTCAAACAGCAGCCAATGCCATGAATGAATAATTAAGTAAAATATATACACAGCTTATGTAAATGATGATTTTATATGTAGAAGTTATATATAAGAAAAATGATAGAAAAAAAAAACCTTTTCTTGTTTAGAGACATTGTGATGCTTCAAGACTTGTGTGAAGGAAAAGTGAAAAGTGAACACAGTTGAGATGTGATTCCTGGCATGAAAGAGTCTGGACAAAGACCTACTCTCATGAATGCAGAACACATGAAAGTCAGTCAGAGAAGGAGAGTAATTTTATAGGTCCTAGGTGGAGATGGGTCATTTGTAGGGTGCTGACAGCCTACCATCTCTTTGGATTACTGAGAAAAATTCAAGTTTCAATTCTATATTTATTCTTTATAGAAGAGCATTAAATAGTCTTGTTTTAAATCAATATTTCCAGAAGGAGAGAATACAGTTTATGTTCTGTGCATGAAAACTAGAATGGTTTCCATATGTGGTGTCCTTGGGCACCACAGAGCACACCATCATGGTACCTGGTACGTCGTGAGTCTGTGGGAAACTTGAACTCGCACGATAGTGCCAGGCATCACAAATGGTCATCTGAATCAGGAACAGGGTTCATAATTCCAAATCAAATTTTCTCCTCTATGATTCATAGTTTAAATTTTATTTCTCCATGATATTTGTTTCAATCTTTGGTCTCCACATAGGATATTGATCCACTTATTTAAAGATTTTCTTGAAAATTATCCCTGGAAACATCCCTCCTTCATCCTGGTTCCAATCCTTCCTGTTTTCCTGCTCACCAGAGTTCAACCGGAACGACCCCCACACTAGGTCTCTCCAGCCCTCCAGAGAAAGATGGCGGCCGAACGCAGCTCCTGCATCACATGTGCATGAACGCCATCAAATACTGGAATTTCATGGAAGTGTTTACTCTATAGGCCCCAGCATCAACTTCCTTCTAGGCTTTCTGTGGCCTTGATGGCAGCTCCCTCTTCACTTTCTGCTTCAGGTCACAGTAAATGAGTTTCCCACCCAGAAAGCCACCTGAATCTCTCGAGGCTTGGAGCCCTAACTCGTGCTATCCTACCCTTTGCTTACAAGATTCAGGGCTCATTTTAGCCTGATCTTGACCCTGGTCTTCTTCAAATCCATTTCCACATGACCTACAGGAGTACCCTGAAGGCTCTGTCCTGTGCTGATAGCGGTCTCATTCTACCTTTTCTATATCTACTTCACAGAGAATTGAATGGTGTAAAATACCTGACAAACCCAAGAATGGATTAGCCAGCTCTCTGTATCTGTGGATTCACCTAACCCAGGATCAAAAACAGTTGAAAGAAATTGCATCTGTCCCAAACATGTCATTATTCTCTAACAATACAATGTAACAGCTAGTTACATAGCATTCGCATTGCACTAGGTATGACAAGTTATCTAGGCATATGGGAGCATGTACATAGGTTATATGCAAATACTGTTTCATTTTATGTGAAGGGCTTTGGCATGCGGATCTTGAATCTCTGAAGACACTGAGGACAACTATGAATGGGGATTATTATTCACTTGAGTTTTTTCCACAGAGCACAAATCTGCCTGCACTGGACATCTGCACTCCATCTCCACATGATTCAGTGTCTTCCAAAGATGCCTCAGGAATGCTTTCAGCCCTCAGCCCTGGTTGAGACAGGAATAGAGAGCCCTCTGAGGGCTCACCTTCCAAGATGGCACAGTCTGGGGGCTTACATGAATCTTCTTTAGCTATCAGAGTTCTTAGAGTAATACACTACTTACCCTTTTGGGTTAATGATCTAATATATTCCAAACCCAAACTGGTTATCCAGTGACATTGTGGACAGAATGCACAGTGCTCAAAATGTAAGGTGCAAAAAGTGAGCTGTTCCTTTCCTTGACACAGAAGCATTATTTGGTGCACTACCCTCCTATGCAATCATTCACTGTCACTTTAATCTGCATGAGTCCTGTTTTAAAATCCCTTTCCTGCTTTCCACTATTGCAGCATGGGGAAAGACATTTTTGAAATGAAGAGATTATTGTGAAGTACTGAGCTTTGTCCCCAGTAGATCCGGCATCAGGCTGGCACAATGCTCAGAGTTCAGAGGCAAGGGTGTGCTCAGCTGAGTGGCATCTTCTCTCCCGTAGACCACAGTCTTCCTCAGGACTGTGTCACACATCACTGGGGGATCCTGACTCAGAGGAGAGCACTGAGGACACAGCCAGAGCCCTCCACCTCTCCCTGCCTACTCTCGGCCCAGAGCATCTTCTCTTAGGGTCTCCAGGCTGCTAGAGGCTTCTCAGTTTGCAGTGACTGTCTGTCCTGGACAAAAGCTGGAAACAAGTAACATTAAAACACACCCAAGAGGTCAGTCATTCAGAGCGCTAGTCTATAGGCCAACACACCTCCACAAGCCCACAGTGATGAGCAGACTTTTTAAAACCACTTTGCTTCTTTCTCTCTCTCTTTTATTTTTTTTTTTTATTACTTTTAAAGTTGAAAACACAGTGCAGCTCTACAAAGCATTTTTTTCCGTCCTCCTGCCATGCACTGCTGCAGTGTCAAGTGTGTGTGTGTGTGTGTGTGTGTGTGTGTGTATCTTTTATTCTCTTGCCAAACAACAGAAGCAAGGGAGGAATGAGGGAGAGGGTTTTATTTTGGATTCTTCTCTGTCCACGTCAAAATAAAAGAATTGGCAAAATGATATTGCAATAATTGTGGGCCTTCTTGCTGGACTCATTTTTTTTTTTGCTGGATTCATTTTGCATTCTGCCTTTAAAAGGTTGTTTATTAGGTTATACAGGGCTCTTAAGAATTCAAAGAACTCTTATTTTGACAAAACATTTTTCTATCATCTGGTTAGAATTTCTGAGCCAGTTAGCTCAGATCTACTATTTCCTCCCCATGTGTTCCACAAACCATGGGAGGAGAGGTCATTATTTTGCAGGAGTCAGGACTGATATGCAATTACGGGGCTGTGTGCAGGATAGATGATATCTTCTTTCCATTCAGCTCACATAGAGGCTGTTTGTCTGCACTCAGCGGCCGACGACTGGACTTAGCCTGCTCTATCTTTTAAGTGACTTACTGGCCAGCTTACTTTGTCTGTTTATTTAGAAAGAAAGCATTGTGTGATATGGTTATTCTAACGAGGCCAGCAGAGCAAGTGCTGCCTTTGACACGATGAGTTTGCAGTGTACCCACATGCCTACACACACACACACACACACACACACACACACACACACACACAGAGGCCCTCCTGCCTGGTACCAGGGAACCTCCGATCTGGCCCTGTCTAGCTAAGATTTAAGTGGATGGCTTTAGAGCTGGCCAAGGTATGTGCACTCTCCGTCTCCTCTTTCCGGGTACTCTGGGGACAACTGATGGGCAAAAGCTGAGGTTTGGATGCCGGTGAGCAGCCATCTCTGGTGCTTTGCCTGGCTTTGCATTTGTGCTTTCTTTGGCCTAATCTGCTTAATCAAGACTAAGCTCTGGCTGCCAGCATTCACGGGGTATGTGGGCAGCAGACTGGCGCACCTTTGCTCTGCCAACAGAGATGCGCCTGCCACCCCAGCAGCCCCTCGCTCTGGAGAAGTGTGCGACGATTCAACCTGTGAAAAGAAGCAGACGTTTGCAGTACATAGTGTCGGTGAATGCACCCAACCACACACCACCCTGTGTTCTGGATAGACTGAGATGTGTCAGAGAAGGCCCATAAAAGGGGAAATCAGCACTTACACGGGGGGTTCTTATTTGCCAGAAGATGGCTCACTGGGACAGAAACTTCCAGACTGCTGTCCACAGTCTCCTGAGCACTCACTCTGTGTGAATGACCTTAGGAACTCCAGGTAAAAGGTCTGTGATGTCACTTAACTCCAGAAAAAGACAGATTGTGTGCACAGGGGACTGTCACCCAAGACAGCTGGAAGGTGGGTTTATTTTAGAAATATAAGCAATGTGCTCAGAAAGGGAACTCACTTTGTTTTCAGAGATGGGAAAGGAAGGTTCATGGAGGGGGCCTCTTCAAACAAAAACCTCTCGGGCTGGGGATTTAGCTCAGCGGCAAAAAGCGCCTGCCTGGCAAGCGCAAGGTTGTGAGTTCAGTTCCCAGTACTGGAGAAAAACCAAACAAAAACCTCTCATCAAGGACATCCACAGGTCAACTGCTTTCATTTTTCAGATCTAAATATCTACACACATACACATGAGTGTATATATTTACATACACACATATGAACTATATATTACACTCATATATACTCATGTGTATTTACACATATATATCATATGTCAGTGTTCACACACTCTGTGTATGTGCACTAGTCTTCTTTATCCATGGCTTTGTTTCCCATGGTTTAGTTACAGCAAATAAAAGGAAGGGTGAATACAGTATATCACATACTTTTTATTATAGTATATTGTTATAAAAATTTGTCACATTTTATTACTATATGCAGTTATTAATCTCCTACTACACCTAGGTTATAAAATAAACTTCACCCTAAGCATATTGAAAACCATGGTGTGTGCTGCTTTCACACTATCTTTGGTTTCAGGTGTCCACCAGGGCTCTTGAAACATAACCCTTGAAGTTAAGAGGGATCTATGATGCGTGTCTATACATGCACATACATGTTTATACATAAAGAAATTATTTCTATATAAAGAAATTGTTTTAATACTATTTTTAAATTGCATCTTTTCAATTGTTGTGGCATTGTGGCAAGTTTATTAGTTAAAATAAACTTAATTTACGCATGTGTGTGTGCTCATATTGGTCAGGTTTGTATCTATTTGTTGGGAGAATAGATACAACTTTTCACAATGACTATGACTATATGATATAATGAAATCTGTCTTTCAGTTTATATGTTTTTCTTTCAGCAATACTGTTATAGACGTGAAATGTTTTGCCTTCCAATATGGCTGGAAACATGGGTAGTCTTTCTGACAATGTCTATATCTACAGCTCATAGGTGGTGGCTATAGAGTACAGCCTGTGGAGATGGAGCATAACTTTCCTCATTCAAATCTCTGCTCTACTCATCCATGGTACCTGATGCTACAGTTAAATTAAGCATTTATTTCCTGCTCTCCAAAATAAGTGTGATGACTGGACTGTGTCACAGGACTCTGACAAGCCTTTTGTAAAGCAATGCATACAAAACACATAGTAAAGTTCCAACACACAGTAAACACTCAGTGAGTCTTAGCTATCACTCTCTGGTATGTAATAAGTCCTTGGGTTCACAGCATGCATCCTAGACATCAGAATGGTGATTCTCTTAGAATTGTTTTGCTGCATTTAACTGATCTGAAAGTATAATTAAATTACTAGAATACCATAAAGAAAGCAACAGCCCAACATTTTCTCTTCTACTTCTACTACTACTTTTATTTCCAGCTTTGTCATGATTCAAATCCTGCTTATTTAAGTGCAGAGAGATTTGTAAACATGGAACAAAGTAGCCTTTCCCAATTGCTGCAATTCATCCAGGTAGATTTGACTCTGGAAATAGTATTCTGAGAGCCTCATCCACCATGGACCTTCTATGATAGACCAGCCTCCATGACTCACATATTAGCAGGGCACTCATGGAAGATCCACACAAACACTCATTCCTGGATGTTTTGGTTTGTGATGCTCCTCCATCAGGCTCAGAGCTTTTGAGAGATGGCCATTTACACCACAGTGCCACCCACAGCATAGATGGCTTATCTAGGACTTCTGCCATGAGTGGATACGAAACAAACACAGCTCTATTGTTGGGTGCAGGTCATGTGATATGTGACTTGGCCAGCTCAATTTCATAGCACAGAGTAATGTGCTCACAAATCTTTAATAGCTCTCTCTGACCAAGAAATTGAGCCCAAATTCTTTAATCTGTACAACAAAGAAATGATATTTGAAGTCTTTCTGTAATGTAGTAGCTTAAACTCTGAGGCTACAAACACGAGTGATTCAAAATTTGTGTTAGAGAACAGTGCTTGTATCAGAGGGCCTAAGAATGGTATCCATTAGAAGGACCTGTGAGGAGGAACTTGTTATGGCTTGCATCTACATGTCCCCCAAATCCTCATGTGATCATCAGTGGGGCTTTTTGGAGGTGGCTAGATCCAGGGTGTGTAATGCTGGAATCAAGGCTATGATGCTGGGATTGATTTATGGTGCAATGCTAGGATAGGATGCTAGCCTGGATAGGATATAAGGGACAGAAAGACAGCCACTCACTGCTTGCTGCCTTCTGCCTGTCATGAACTGTTTTCTTCTGTGATGCCCCCTTGCCATTCCACTCTCCCTTGGAGACAGAGAACGATGGACTGAAATCTCTACCATTTGAGTCAAGAAACATTTCCTCCTTTAACACCGGGTGTTGAGTATTTTGTGTCAGCAATGAGAAAAGTAACTAAGACAGGACCCAAACTATCTGAGAAAAAAATCATAAAATTCTCATGACAGTGGGAAAAGTGATAGTTTTCTATAAAAACATTCCTAAAGAAAATTAAGTATTGGGTTAACAAAAGGCCTGTCTGATTCTATAATTTCAAGATTCTCCTGCCCATATTATGAAGACTGTCTTGGTCACTCAGCTTCCGATGGTCTAATTCTCTGTTGTCCAAATTCCTGGGGTGATGAGTCTTTTACATGCTTCCTCTGGCACAAGACATAGTCGAATGTGGGATCATTATCTTTTCTGTATAAATGCGGCAGCTATCAATCTTGATTCTATGCTGGGTCTAGCTCTGGACACTGTCTGCCTGTGACTGACCATATCCCAATCCCAACATAAACAGTTCACTAGCCCACAGTCCTCTGTCAAAAGAATTCCTCATCCTTAGAGGATTGTCTTGTCTTGTTTTATTTTGTATTACTTAGAATTGTTACTCTGTGAATTTTTTATAATTTCTGGATGGATGATATTGTTTGACTAACATTATCACAATGCATTTCATTGCTGTGTGAAAAATTACCTCAGGGCTGTACAAGAATTTTCTTATGCTATGTGTCAGACAAGAGCTACCTGTTACTCTTGGACATCACCATCTGCTGAGTAAACATCTGTCCAGAGGTTACTGTTATAAGAGTTTCTCTAGTTTATGTTCTGTGTTTATAAAGGGACTGGACCAACCAATCAGGTAGGAAGGAAGAGAGAGAAGGAGGGAATTGGCGGGGCCCGGGGGAGGAATAAGGAAGAAATTAGGAAATTAGAAAGAAAGAACTTAACCATGAAAATAACAAATTTACAAATACATGCACCATAAGACGACTTAATTAAGTCAAATATGTGTTATTTGAAAAGACTACAAAAATTCACAATGCTCTGCTAAAATTGAAACAAAAATGTTTTAAAAAACAGTAGAAGATTGAACTTTACTATCAGCCAAGATGAAATATCAGGGGCAGAATCTTAGGATCAACTTGAAACAACCACCTGAAACAACCAACTAAAATTAAAAAAGGAAAAGAAAAGAAAACAATGGTTTTCAACACATTGTCTATGCATTGTTCCAGATTTCTGCCTGGGAAAAGATTCTTTCCTACAAGAATAGGATTGGATCACACAGTACAGCCCCTGAATTGAAGGGCAATCAAACTTCTGGCTGAAGTTATACAACAGAGGGAAACTGCACAGAGAGAGAACTGAAGATCTGCAGATTTCTTTCATGGGTTCAAAGGAGTAGTGATCAGTGGAGAAATAACTTCCCAAAAGACAGAGAGAGAATGGTGCCCGGAATTCACACAAAGCTGAAAATGGTGTTCTCACTACCAAACTGTAAAACCACACAATCCATCCAGTATTGTGTTAAGTTTTCAGATGGGTCTTATCACAGTACTGAGGACAATTAGCATCAGAAAAAACATTGCTTTGTTCCCTTCTAACAAATCTTAAAATGAACTGTCTCCAAGTAAGGCAACTGCATTCCAGAAAAGAAAAAAAAAGCAAATATATTTAAAAGAACGTAAAAAGTATCCAAACACCCAACAAAGTAAAATCTACAGTCTGACATCTAATTAAAACTTAGCAGGCATTCAAAGAAACAGAAAACATGAGCCATCGCAAGGGAAGAGGAGGAGGAATCAAAGAACCAAAAGATTAGACATTACAAAAGGAAAGACTAGTGAGCTGGAAGACCCAGCAAGAGAAATCTGAAGTAAAACAAGGACTCCAAACAAAACAAGAAAAAGAAGCAAAAACAACGAACAGGGCTACAAAAGGTAACCTGATAAACTCTTGATTGATGTTCTGGGGCAGGGAAAGAAAAAAAAATTTTTTTTGAATAATGGCTAAAATTTTTTAAAATAGATGAAAAGTTATTGGACTTCAAGCAGAAGAAACACAAAGAAAATACAAAAATATAGATAACAAAATTATTCAAAATCTATAAAAATAGAAAATCTTAGATTTTCAACCCACTGGAAATAAACAAGCAGGAAGACAGTAGAGCAATACTTTAAGGTACAAATGGGGAAAAAGTTATTTTAAAATTTCACATCTTCAAAATTATTTTAAATAGTGAAGGATGTATAAAAATGGAAGAAATTCATTGCCAACACCTTCAGGCAAGAGAATACCAGAGAGAAATGTATATTTGGACAAAGGAATGAAAAGAACTAGAAAGCAAAACTATGTGGTAAGTAATGTTTTCTCACTACTTATTGTTAAATTTCATTATTTAAGTGAAAAGTATTTCAAAATCATGTGAGGTTTATAACAAATATAGAAGTAAAGAATATAAAAACAGTAGCACAATCCCAGGGGAAGATAACGCTATCATTTTATATCATATACAAAGTAATAGAATATCAACAGTAGACTGTGATCAGCTGAAGATATACATTCTAATTCCTGAAACAATCACTAAGTTAAGGCAAAGGTTTATTACCAAGCTGGCAAAGAAGATAAATGGAATTAAAATAAACAGTACAAAACAAGGCCGATAAAAGATACATTGGTTAAGAAGAATGGAAAGATGTGGCATGCTAACGCCAGCCCAAACTGCTAGTATAAATAGATATATCCACCGCTGCCATCAGACAGACCAATACCTGTACTTCTCTTTCACTAATGGATAGAGTGAGCAGACAGAAGATCTGTAATGATATAATGGACATGGTCAGCAACATCAACTAACTTGACCTAATTGACATTTACAAACCCTTTCACTCAACAATAGCAGAGAAGATTCTTTTTAAGTATAGAAGGAATAATCACCAAGATAGACCACAATGCAGGTCCCAACACATATCAAAAGAATGCAAAGCATTATTTCTGGCTACAGTGGAATTAAATTCAAAATCAAAACAGAACGATATCTAGATGAAAAAAAGAGGGGAACATAATTTCACATTCTGATGACATTTAAATAATAAAATGCTATTAAAAGAACTTAAAATCAGATTTGAAAAGATAAATGAAATTTCTAGATTAAATATACAAATAAAACAATTTAAAGAAACTGAATCAATATTTGAAAATCTTTCTTTAAAAGTGCTCTGAATTACATGGTGTTACAGTAACTTTGCAGGGTATTCACACAAGGCATATAGATACACACATGCTCCATTCCCCAGCTATTCTAACAAGTATCAGTGTGAACACTGGAGAATTTCTTACACACATGCATCAGAAATCATATTAACAATATACACAGAAGTTTGATACAAATAACAAAAAAGGTATAAACAACACAAATGTCTACCCACAATAGATTGAGTAAATAGAGTCTAATCCAATAGAGACCAGAAAAATTAATGAACTTCAGTTACATACTACAAATGAATGAATCTCACAAACATAATGTTAAGAGAAAGGAATAGATTGCCAATAAATCCATCCTCGTGGTTTTATTTAAAGAGTGAAACTAAGCAATGTTCTTGAAAAGAAAGACTGGCACAGAGTTAAGGGTATGATTTTTCCTGGAGGAGGAGGCAAGGGTTAGAACCAGGAAAAGGCATCTGAGACCAGAGTCAGCAAATGTTTTCTATAATGGGCTGAAAAGTTGGCATTTTTGGTTGTGGGCCCTATGGTTTCTGCTGCAAATACTTAATTTCACTGTTCTGTCCCAATATAACTTTATTTACAAAACCAGGCGGTGGGCTAGATTTTGCCCACTACAAGTAGAATTGCAGATACAACAATCAGTGATGGATTAATGGATTTTTTAATAATTATTACTTAAAGAGTATGTACACAACATGCATATATATAATTATATGTATTCCTATGCACATATACTGTATTTCATAGTGGAATTTTCTAAAAACAAGTTCTTTGTGTCTGTATTTTGTAATAAAAAAACGCCCTAAGACACCTATCCAAAAACCACCATGTTGACTTTTAGAGTTTTGAAGGTGAAAGATCTCACTGCTAGGAAGTAAAGAAGTTAGAAATCAACCTAAATGTCACCATTGCCTGACAATAATATACTTAGTTCTTGGAACATAGCACTTAGAACAGGGCTGGCACATAGTTACATAAAATCTGTGTTAGTTATTATCACTACTATCAGTCCATTGATTAAGTTGATTCTATTAGCACCCAGGATTTTTAAATGTTTTCTTACTACCCTGGAGACAGTCGTCCTTAAAAATGGAGACCCCTATAACAGTTACTTTGAATCTATTGTATAGCTGGATTTTAAAAATTGAAAGCTGAGGCCTAGAGTAATTTATTTGAGCATTATTTTCCTAAATTTTGCTTCTCTCTGTGCCCCCTTGAATTTCTTATTTTTCTATTATTGTTCGGTACAAGTATGATAAAAATTGTCCACATCTGTTATTTATCTTTCTGTCCCGGGGCAAGGCAAATGTATATAGTTCCCCTCAAGATAACAGGAACCATATGGAGCCTATGGAATTCTATGTATTATCAGTTTACAAATTTGAACTTTTCCAAAGATTGTCCACAGGCAGCTCTGGGTTCTTGGGTGCAAGAGTTTGCACGAGATGTTTATACTCAGCAAACATACGGGTGTAAAGCATGCTTGCAGCTGGTGCCTCATCAGAGCGAGAGGGCTGAGCTGTGGTTTGCAGTGGCTCTCAAACTTTGCATATTAGCATTGCTTTGTAGGCATTAAAAAATCCCAGTGCACAGGCCATACCCCATAGCAACTGAATTAGAATCTGTTGCTTAGAATCAGTGGCATTAGTTCCTTTTTTGTCTTGTTTTGTTTTGTTTTAATTCTTCAGATGATTCCATTATGTAAGTCAGATTGGGCATCACAAAGAGCTTTGAGGGTAGGGGCTGCAAAGGAAATGTGTAAGTACCAAAACACCTGAATTTGCAATGATTTTGTTTTGCTGTCCTAATTAGATGATGTACATGTCTGGGTAAAAACCTTCATCCTACTCAAAATCTGATTAGCATCCCTAAAGTCCTTACTGTCTCTCTAGAATATCCTTCCCAGAAACAGCAAACACTGATTTGAGTAGGCCTGGAGGATTAGAGAGACAGGAGGAAAGAAAGAGAGACAGAGAGAGGGAGAGAGAGAGACAGAGAGAGGGAGAGAGAGACAGAGAGAGGGAGAGAGAGGAAACGGAATCCATTCATCCAATTTTCAAGTCAATTGCTATTCATTCAACAAGCTACATCCTGGGCTTAACACAAACTGTGTGTCTGTTCCCCTAATCACATGCAGTTGGCCTTCAAACAGAGACCAGAAGGTGACAGTGGAGCTACCTTCCAGACACCAGCTGGCTCCAATTCAGAGTCCGAGAAGGAGCCAGCACAACAGTGGGTCATTTTTCAGAGGATGGCCCAGTGGATGCTGTTTCGAAGACAATCTGCTTTGATCCCCTGTGGCCGTTTTCGCTCTTAGGAAAAGCTTGGGTTCTATAGTTCCCACAATGGTCTCAGTGTCTATAAAATCCTTTCCCAAGTTGCCTCTTGCTGCAGAGAAACAATGAAGCATTTGAATCACTATCCAGAGCTCTGTTGCCATCCAGAGTTGAATATCTCATCCGGTATTCTACAACAGAAATAATACTTCAAATGGTAATCCCACTGCTGCATAAAGCTGCCTTGCCACACGGAACCTTGTCCTGAGTGCTTCAGGTAAAGCGATTAAAAATCATCTGCAAAATGATAAAAACGCAAAATTACCCAATAGCATAATCTTTGAAGCTGTTTCTGGCTTGTACATCTAAGTTTATCTGAATTTGAGCACCTGGACATAGTTTTGTGGAGATAGGTGAAGTCCGACTAATGAGGCGAGTACAAATTCTACCACTTATCTTAGGCAAGTTACTCATTCTTTCTGAGCCTCAATTCCTGCATCTCTAAAAAAGAGCTTATGAGTGTATTTGTCTCATAGGTCTGGAGAATTGGATAGTTGAAAACATATGTTCTAGGGTCAGGCTTCACAGCTAGAACCCCTGGCTCAGCAGACACAGGTATGTATCGTTCTGAACGAGGTACCTAAATTTCTGTGCTTTGTTTCCTGGATATTTTGCAAGGTGGCTATGAAACTAAAATGTATTAAGTAGTACAAAACCTGGGAAATAAAAAAATTTAAAAATAACAATTATAGTTATCATAATCCAATTCATTAGAGTAAAATGAGAATACACAACTTATGTAACTATAAATACTAGAGTTGTGCATATTCTCAAACTCTTTCTCCCTCTCACTCCTGAGGGGCTCTCAGTCCCCAAGTCATATGTAGCACTGGAGACTAAACCTCTGACCTCCCAGTAGACTAGGAAAATTGGCTCATCTTTAGTTCTCCAGTAGCCACTCCCAGTGTTGGTGCTCAGTACCCTCAGGGAATGGATAAATGAAAGAATAAAAGTGTGCATGAATTGAGAGAGGCGATACATTGGAAAATGATAATAAAAGAGGACTACAGAGAGAATCTTCAGAAAAGAAATTTGAAGTTATTTGTACAGAGGGAAGAGGGGAAAATATTCATGACAATGACAGAAGTTCCTGAGGGGCTTGTTGTGAAGAATTTAAACTTCCGTGTCTACAAGTCTGTCTAATGGAATAAACACTTACATATAGCAATAAGCCAAACTTCATACGTGGCCAGATATGTGGTTGTGGGAACTTAGGTGGGGGGAATCATGGCCACACCCCATGATGTTCCCTGGAAGCAGAGATGTCCACTCTGTACCTCATGACTCAGCGATGCACTTCTGGGGAGAGGTAAAGGACAAGTCTGTGAGTTCTAAGAAACAGGTGTGGAAAGCAAACACTTGTCCCTCACCATCAGATTCCTCTTGCTTGGCTAAAGAAATGCAAAAATAAATAAGTAAGAAATCCTACACAAGATTCAAGAAACCCATACAGATAAGACAAATCTCAAGGAATTTCTGTGATATGTAGTGGAAATGGCAGGGAGCTGTTGTGTTAGCCTTTGTCACTCACTATTACAAAATGCCTGTGGCGAGGGACTTTGTAAAGTTAAGAAGCTCATATAGATCCCCATTTTAGAGGCTGAAAATTCAAGATCAAGCAACCCATCAGCTCAGCATAAGATGGTGGCCTCAGGGCAACATCGCAGTACAGTAGGGAAGAGAAGGGAAGCAGCCTGGAGGAGAAGCCACCAAACACATGGGTGATGCCTCACAGCGGCCCACTCTTGAGAGCACAAACTCACTTCAAGACATCACCATTAAACCTTCCGAGGGTGGCACTGTCATGACATGATCATGTTCCCCTGGGCCACACCTCTGAGAGATTGTTCCCTCCTCTCAGCACCCTACACTGAGCAAGAGATCACAGGACAGAAGCAATATCCACACTGCAATATCTTCCAACCCATATCCACTTTATGAGAGCACACTCAGCAGAAGCCCACTAGCCTCAAAGCGTCCAGGCTGTCAGCATGGGACAAACCGTTAGCAGCAAAAGCCAAATCACATCAAGTATTGAGGTCTCCTACAGTAGGGACCTCGGAAGCATAGTTCGTCTCACCTATGCTAATTTCTGAAAACAGATCCAGCAATGAGGGAACTCTAAGTGCTATGTGCCAGGGAGAGGTAGACGTCTCAGTGCTCCCTTCTCAGCCAGGGACATGTGGGGCCTCTGTGGGACCCAGGTCACACTCTCTAGCCTGCTTCTTCTCTGATTTCTCCCCATTTTCTGAAACCCCACAAAAAACTTCTGAGAAATCTAATCTTTTCTTTCTATCTAAGCAACTCAATGCCTAAGAAAATCATCCTTCATTTTCCAAAGAGATAAAGTATAAATTTCCTCTGTAGGGATGAGCAAACAGAAACAGATTACCAGCTTCATTAAGAGACACAGAAACATAAAATGTCTTTGAACATTCTAAGGAGCCAGAGACAGTGTCCTCTTAAGAAAGGGAATTATTATGTGAAGCATGTCTGGAAATAACACTTAACAAAGTCTGGAATTCATATCCTTGATAGGATTTAAGAAACTGAAATGCAGAGAGGGCAGGCAGAAAAGGAAACATGCAACTTGAGATAAGGAGACTTCATGGAGGTAAAAACAATAATTGTGTAATTTGAAGCCAATGATGGCAGTGAGAAGCTGAGAAAATATTGCAGCAAAGAGAAACAGTGATGCCTGAGTCCACTCTCAGAAAAAAAAAAATAACATACTGTATTTGTTTTTACTTGAATGAAAACCTTTTGGAATGTTAGGCAAAATATGATAAGAGTAACTGAAGATTTTGGGGGCAGATGGGAGTGCAATGGGACAGAAAACTTTGCTTAAGAAAGACATTCCCGTAGGAGAAACTTGTATGTACCTGACCTCTTTTTACTGAGGTATGACAACACACAAAGAAGGTATACATATTTTATACCTAATATATGTGTAGCCAATACATACATATATAGATTCACTTAAATATAAGTACACACTCAAGGGCTGGGGATTTAGCTCAGCGGCAAAGCGCCTGCCTGGCAAGCGCAAGGTCGTGAGTTCGGTTCCTGGTACTGGAGAAAAACCACAAAAAAAAAGTACACACTCAAGAAGCTCTCACCATGTACAATGCCCTCACCTTAATCATCATCTCTAAAGGCTTCCTGCCCACTCTTTTTTGTGAGAACATATGCATAAGTTTAAACTATTTATCACAGTACTGTAAATGATATGCTCTGTGTCATGTGGAGTATACTCATCTCAGATAAGTGAAACTTCACAACCTCCTCTTAATACTGTCCTGTCTCCTAACTCTGGTATCACCATTTTAGTGTTTGATTCTGTAAGCTTTCATATTTTAGATTCATTGTGGTCTTTATTTATAGCCCCTCCTGATTAGTGATACTGAGCTGTTAGCTATGGTATGTTTTCTTTGGAGAAACGTCTATTCAGGTCTTTTGGCCATTGTCAATAGGTTACTTGATTCTTTAAAAATTATTGAATTGTAGGAGTACCTTGTATATTTTGGCTGTTAACTCCTTTTTTAAACATTACTTGCAAATATGTGCTTAAATTTTAGAGGTTACCTTTTGATTTGGTTTCTTTATTTGCTGAGCAGAAGTTTTATAGGTTGATACAGTTCCCTTTACCTATGTTTGGTTTTGTTGCCTGTGCTTTAGGTAGCATAGCTAAGAAATCATTGCCATTGACCAAAATCAAAAAGCCAGAAACTTGTGTTTCATTAGCTTTTGAACAAAGTGAATGTGTTATATAAATAAATAAAGATTTTGATAATTTTATGAACATAATATTTAGAAATGTTAAGGTAATGTCTGAAGAAAAGATGATACTTCAGAGTCACTGTAGAGAAAAATATAAGTAACTTATAAGTTCCTAAGTGGGCAACATATAATATAAAACTTAATAATATGTACACAAAATGTTAATTAATATCAGTAAAACCAAGGAAGAAGAATCTTAAGGAAAAATAAAAGCATATAAAAAATTTGTTACTCTCCAGAGTAGAAATGAAGAGATTCTGTTTTGGTCATCATAATTATTTTTTTAAGGTGAAGTTGACATAATATAAAATTAACCATCTTAAAATGAACAATTTAGTGGCATTCAGTACTTTCACAATTTGTGTCACCACCACCTCTACCTAGTTCCAAAACAGTGTCATCATCTCCCAAAACACTCCATGCCCATTAAGCAGTTGTTCTCTATCCACTACCGCCCTTCTCCCAGGCCCTTGTGACAACTAACCTGAATTCTGTCTCTATGAATTTACTTATTCTGGACATTTCATATAAATCATAATACCTTTCATATCTGGCTTCTTTCACTTAGCCTAATGTTTTTAAGGTTCATCTATGTTGTTGCAAGGATCAGTACATCATTTTTATAACCAAGTAATATTTCATTGTATGTATATATCATATTTCCGTTTATGGGCAGTTGGGTTGTTTCTACTCTTTGAGTATTGTGAATAGAGTGAACACATGTGTACATGCTTAGAAGACGACGTAGTGCACTTGGATTTAGCAATAGATTCTTAAGACACTAAAGTCACAACCAAGAAAAGAAACATTCAGTAAATTAGACTTAAAAATAAAGACTTCTGTGCATTAAAGAACATATCAAGAAAGTGAGATACAACACAGAAAATGGGAGAAAAATATTTGCAAATTAGATAGCTGAGAAGAGTCTAGTATCCAGAGTAAACATAAGTAACTCTTAAAATTCAATAACAAAAAGTCAAAAGAAAACTCCAATTTTAAAAAATGACAGATGAAATGAATAGACACTTCTCTAAAGATGATATACAAATGGCCAACAGGAACTTGAAAATATACTCAAAATTACTAATCATTAAGGAAACACAAAAGTATAATACAATTTATCATGTCCTCAAATAAGGTAGACATTCACTTTTTAAAAAGGATTAAAAAAGTATTAAATTTAAGACTTCATATGCCAAGAAGAGTTTTCACTCATTCATGTGATTAAAATTGATACTAAAATTTAATATCTAAATTCAAAAGTCAGCAAAATCTTAACTCATTTTATCTCTTAGATTGTACTGTTGGCAAAAATTTAGCAGGGTTAAATGCTTATTTGTTGAAACCGTGGGGTGAAACTCCCTGAGCAAGTAGAGTACTAAATATACATAGTAGGTCCAGGGCCCCAGAACAGAGCAGGGCTGAGTAAGGAAGGACTTAGCGGACTTAGACAGACAGGATCCCACTGACACATGCTATATCCAGCAAATCTTTGTGTAACATATTCCGCTGTGTTAGTGTAGACACTTCCTATTTTTGGTTTTTACCATACTGAATTATTTTTGGCATGAAATCCCACTTTCATATGCTAAATAAATATGTTCAGACTTCTCCCCTTTGCTTTGAATATAATGTTTCCCTGGTCTAATATAGGCAATCATAATATTTTGTGTTCATAGAAAACCTTTTATTCATGAAATGTCAAGCACTTTGGCAGAATAAACAGTTCTAATGATTTTTCCAAGTCCCTGAGGTCTCAACTACATTAGAACTTGCAGTTTTCCTGGGGTACAGAACAAATTCAGGCACCATCCCAACCCCCTTTCCACATTAGATAAAATGCTAGAGAGCTGCACACTATGAGAACTCCTCCAGGAAGCTGAGCTACCCCGTTTGAAAAGTTTTCTTATGCTTCCTCCCTCCTCCACAAACTCTACCAAGGCACTTAGCAGAATTAGCTGCTTGCATGTTTTCAAGCTCCATTTCCCCTGTTCAAATCTCTACCATGGTTTAGTTGTTACTTTTATGAGCTTTGCAATTAGAAAGAACTGGATGTGAGTTTTGGCTCCTCCACAAACTCACTGTGTAAACCTAGGTCTCAGTCTCAGTATGTTCATCTCCAAGCAATTCTAACAATGGGGCTGACCACAGGGAACTGTTGTAAAGATCACAAGATCCTGGTGTATCATAGATGCCTCTGGTCCCAGCTACTCAGAAGGATCCTTTGAGCCCAGGGAGTTGAGGCCAGCTTGGGAAACCTAACAAAACCCGTATCTTAAAAGTAAGTAAGCAAGCAAGCAAATACATAAATAAACAAACAAATAAATAACCCCCAGAGACAGTATATTACAGTTCTTGGGATAGGACCTGGAACAGTGGGTACACTCATCATCATGGGACATCATCATTAATAATGTCTGTAGCATAATGGTTTCATCATTGTAGTTATCGCTACCATTTGGTGGTTATAATAGCTCTTTCTATGTACTTGCTCATGTGTTTTTCTATACTGAGTCGCCCTAAAACACATAAAGACAGGGCTCTTAGCATAGGACCTTAAATGTTGGTTGGATTTTTGCATGACCTACTTTTGTTCACAGCACTTTCAGTCCTTTACCCACTTTCTAGACATCTTATAATCCTTAAATAATGAACAAATGATAGTTTAGACTTGGTTTCAATCTCTTTTTCCTTGCACATTGTTTATTCAGACCCTGTCAGTGACACTGACAGATTTAAAATTCAGCTCAGGCTAAAAAGATAAGTCAAATGGGCTCACAGCCAAGGGAGGAAAAAGGAATCACTTGGAAGCCATAAATAAGATCATCCAATCTGGAGGAATAAGACTAGTCTGTTTATTACTATTTCTTTTTATCTGAGTTGCAACGTCTTGAAGCTACTGAAATTTTACCATATTATTTTTGCCTATTGACAGGAATTTGTGGAATCTCAGTGTGATGGGATTTAAAGACCCTGAAAAAGTACAAGCCAATGTTTGAATTTCTCTGTAGTAATGTTAGCAAGTACCTTTGCAGAGGATCCCAGGGCTTCTTAGAGAGCCTATAGATCAACAACTAACAAGTGTCAGCTGTGGGATTGCCAAGCATTTTCTAAGCAGCAGGTACTTTTTAGGTTCTTTCCAGATGTTATTTCTTGAAACAGGTCTGGAATGTGCACCACAAAATCGGTCACTGAGGTTGCAGGTAAGAGTGTTTGGTTTAAGTAACTTAAACATTATTTCAGAGAAGAAATGTGAAGCTAGATAGCCAAGTTCAGTAACTCCATGATGTCACCAAAGGTCCTGACCCCTTCCAGCCACCCCTGCTACCATCGTCAGCACATTGGTTCTCATTCCTGTGCTTGTCACCTCCTGGACTTGAAACAGCTGCCAGTCCCCATGGGACTGTGTTCACCAACAACCCACTGAGAAGCAGGAAGTCAATATACTTTTCCTCTTGGGGCTCTTTCTGAAGACTTCTGTTTCTATTTCTGTGGTTATTACTATGTCCCTGATGGCAGTGCTAGTAAAGCAGAATGGGATTCTTATTGGTTACATTAGGTCAACTGATATTTGCTCGCAGCAGATGTCCTGATCTTCACAATGTGGAGAGATCTCTGCCAGGAACCTGGATCCAAATTCCAGGTCCTTTTTGCAAAGAAGCTACTGAGTAGCTATTTGGGTAGACATAAACTACAAGTATCATCACCAATTTATAGATAAGAGATTAGAAGTTTAGAAAACTTAAAAACTATCCTCAGTGCCACATGGCTCATGCCACCATCAAATTAAGCATTGCTTTAAATATCTGAGGATGTCAATAAAATAAGGAGAATCCTGTAGCATCAGGGATCAGGGCATTCCAGAAGCAAATAGTGTGACGAAGGGTGAAGACAAAAGGAAAAAGTATATTTTTACACTCCTCCAATATGCCAAGTAGTGCTATTTACATTGTTTCAGTAAAACTTAAAGCAACTGATTTTATGGAGGAGGCTCAGACAGGTTACACAGTGATTTGAAACCAAGTGGTCTTACTTCACAGCCCTTGACCTCTGCACCTGTCGGTCTGTACATGCTAACAAAATGGGGTGTAGGGGATCAAACCTTACAGCAGGAGCTGGAAAGCCCAGGGACTGCTCAAAGTAGAAAAGGAGGAAAGGGTTCCTCAGGAATCTCTTCCCTCCTCCAATTAACTTCCCTGTGTTTTCAGACTGAGTGGATAATCTCAGTCTGGTCACTCAGAAACAGCTACACTCTGACATTTTCCCATAAAGTTGGTAATTTAAATTCCTGTTTAAAATGAGTCACATCTATGGCCACCTGGGCAACCTGGTGGTCGTGAGTGGTGTGGGGCCTGGTAGACAGATCCAAATTACCTAAATTCTGTGGGAATTTGTCCTTTATCCTAACGGTTTGCCAGAGAGAGGAAGTCAGTCTGGAACTTTATTTTGAGATGAGATGTTTTAATAATTATATCTACAAAGCTCTTACTGCCCGATCCAATTCTCTGTGTGAGAATTTCCTGTGACTAGGATAAAACACAAGTAATGAAATGTTTAAAAGAGCAAATATCAAAAGTATCTGTCTAGAAGTTTCTGTGGGGGTAAGCATGAGGCTTTGTGGATAAGTGAAGCTTCTGAGGCAGGAAACTTTGATTTGGAATCCCAGCTTTGTATTCACCCCCTTAAGATTGTCAGTCTACTTCATTTCTCAGTGTCCTTTATTTGTAAAACCAAAAGAGACAAAACTGACCTGTTGTGTGTTTGTGAGCATGGAGCAGGGTATAGTCAGCTGAGCTGCTTGATACAGTGGGTCCAGGCTGGCTTTTCCTGCCCTGAGCTCCCCCTCAGCACGCCTGTGTCCTGCCTCTCAGCTCAGGGGTAGGAAGCTGACCTGCTCCAAGGCCCAGCCTTCAAGGGAAGCTGAGCAGGAAAACTGAAGTCTCTCTAACATTGGGGGGTGATCACTCCAAGCCCCCACGTCCCAGGTCAGACTCTACCATTACAGCCAAGGGAAAGCCAGTTGCATATAAGTGGAAAACTGCCCTGGCAGTACACAGATTTATAGGTATTTCTAAAACTCCACAGGGCCTTATAGGGAAAGAGAGGTAGGAGTATGGTGTATATATCAGCAAGGGCTCAGATAAATCCATACCGCACTAGAACCACCGCCTAGAGAAGGCGAGGAAACAATGAAGAGGCAAGAAAAATATCTTCCAATATTTCTGAGTAGTGGCAGCAAGCCACAGTTACAGTTTAGATTATATAAATATCCCCACAAAGCCTCCTGTGTCCAGAGGTGGAGATTTTAGGGGGTAAGGGGATCAGAGGGGTCTGTGCTCCTTGATGGATTCATCTGCTGGTGGATCCTCAGCTGAAGGTGTTCTGTCACTGGCGTGACCTGCAAGGGGCTGAAGCTTCCCAGTCCTCTCCTCTCCCTGCTTCCTAGAAGCTCCAACGAGACCTTTCGTTGGTCAGACCCTGCCTTTTCCAGCCTGAAGCCAGATGCTGTGGACTGTGACCTCTTTAAGTTGAAGATGGTGCGTGTTTGGGCCCAGTGATGAAAAAATAGCTAAGAAATCCACATACACTGTATTCCGTTTCTCCACCCTCCTCTCACTTGCTCTGTCACAGGGAATGGTGAGGTTTGATTTTGGAAATTCGTATATGCTTTAAAGTGTTTTGATCGTTTTCAACCCCATTACCTCCCTCTTTCCTTCCTCCACGTTTCCCCAACTCCTTCCTCACCTCCAGAAGTCTACCTTCTGGTTTCCTGTCATCTCTCAATTATTTACTTATTTGTTTGGCTGGTTTCTCATGTAAGACAAAACAAATGTTCAACTGTCTGAGTCTGGCTTAGTTTGCTTAGCATGGTGCTTTCCAGTTTTATATATCTCCCAGCAAATAATATGATTTTATTCTTCTTTATGGCTGAATAATGTGCCATTGTACATATACACCACATTTTCTCTATCCATTCATCCGTTGATGGGCATCTAGACTTTTTCCACACTTAGCTATCATGAACTGCATCTCTAAAAACCACAGCCTGCATGTGTCATTACAGCATACTCTCGTTAATTCTTGGGGAATATACAACCATGCGTAGTTCTACTGAATCATATGGTATTTTTATTTTTAGTTGTTTGAGAAATCTTCCTGCAAATTTCCACAGTGGTTGTACTAGCTTACATTCTCATCAACAAAGTAGAAGGATTCCTTTTTCCCTGGCATTCACATCAGCATTTGTAGCTTTTTGTGTTCTTAAAAACATCCATTGAGACTGGGTAAGATGGAATCTCAGACTTGTTTTGATTTGCATTTCCCTAATGGCTCAAGAAATTGAATTTCTTTTATAAATTGGCCATTTATACTTCTTCTTTTGAGAACTGTCTATTCAGTTCATTTGCTTATTTTTTCATTGGGTTTTTATGTGGGGGATTAATGTTTTGAGTTACTTATGTACTCTAGACATGAAACTTCTATCAAAAGCATAGCTAGCTATGATTTTCTCTCATTCTGTGGGTTGTCTTTTCACTGTTATTTCCTTTGTTGTGTGTGAAATTTTTAAGTTGACATAATTACATTTGTTGATTCTGAATATTATTTCCTGTTCTGTTGGAGTCCTGTTCAAGAAATTCCTGTCTGTGTCTAAGGCTTCAAGTGTTTCCCCTAGGTTATCTATCAGTAGTTTCAAAGCTTCTAGTTGTATATCTAAGTCTTTGATCTATTTTGATTTGATCTTGGTGCAGGGTGAGAGAAGGATTTAATTTTAATCTTGTGCATAAGATACACAGTTTTCCTAGTATCATTTGTTAGTCTGTCTTTTCTCCAGCATGTGTTTTTTGTTCCTTTGTCCAAAATCAGATGACTTTAGGTTTCCCTAACTTTTTATGCACAGCCTCCAAAGGAAAAGTTGGGAAGATTTTGTTCTTTCCGAAAACTTGGATGGTATCTCTTTCCCTAATCCAGAAAGCAGATGTTTTGACTCAGCCTTAGAAGAGAATGTCATTGTATTTACTTATCTATTTCTACAGAAGTGTTTGAACAGTTGAAATGTGTGGATCCTGCCCAGTGACTATTTCTATACAGCATTTCATTTGGTTTCATTTCTTTCTTCTTTGCATAGATTTCTGGCTTAATAAGGAATGACTGGATACTGTAACTTTTTGGCACAAATTCCAAAAAAGAAAAAAGGGGGTCTTTTCCAGGACCAAACTATTTGTGCTCTTTGTCTGGGTGGTGCCACCTGACCCCCTGGGAAGGGTAGGGTTTCCTCACATCCATCATGCACACAGAGGCCGTGTCAGAAGCTCCAGGCTTCCGTGGCCCTGGCTCTGAGCATTATTCACTACGCTGTGTTCTGAGGACGCACAGACTGTGAGGAAAAAGGTGCATTCCTGCCTTGCTGATCAGGACACTGACCCTTTTGTGAGCTAAATTTCCTCTCCTGTTTCTGGGCCTATGACCTTCCGTGACTAGTGAGAGCCATCTCAAGGGTTAGCTTGAAAGGTACTTTCTAAAAATATTAGCCCAAAACCATCAGCATTCAGATATGAGTAAAAAGATATGTCTGTAACAAAGTTAGACACAATAATATGTCAGGACGTCAAAGTACATTTTGCAACACCAGCTTATGTAGTGGCTGATGTCAGAATTTACTTGATGCTAATCTAATAAAAGTGTACAGGAACTTCACCAAACGTGGACCCAGCACAAAGAAAAACGCTATCATTTATCATGATTTTTTTGTTTGTTTGAGCTCATCATTTACCATTTTGAGAGTATTCCAGCTGGATTTATATACTTTTGAAAAGTCTCTCCTTATCTGTTGATGTCAGATTTAGATAAATTTTTAAACAGGTAGGACTTAGCTGATCAGAATTGGAGTCAATCTGTAGGCCTGGAAATTTTGTTGCAGGCCTCAACGTCCACCTCTAAGGGGAAGCTTTTGGGAAGAATAGGGAACAGGTCAAACTATTCCACTGCTTGAGATTTTTATTTTTCTAAAATTAATGAAAGCACTCATCTATCATACCTGATAAAACATTGAAGGCTGAATTGACTTCAAGATACTCCCCAATTAAAACTGAAATTTGTTTTTATATGCAAGCACAATACTAGGAATTCCAGATGTAGGTGATGATAGGGCCCAGAATAGCGTATGTGAAGAGGATTTGAGATAGCAGTTATGAGGGTAGTATACTATGTCTAAAAGGACAATCACAACTCCACACCCCCTGGGGATGCAAATATGGAAGATTGTCTTTTTCAGTAAAAGTCAGAAATCCTGATACTTAGGGAAATCTTTAAACAGTGACCACTAATTCATTTTTTAAGAAAAGTCCTATATGCATGTGAAATATAATAAAGTAGAGTAACTATAACATGCCACAATTCATCATGTATTTCAAAATAACTAGAAGAGTCTGAAGTTTACTAACACATAACAATGATAAATATTTAAGGAGATGGAAATGTTAATTACCTTAGTTTGATCATTATAGTGGAACCCTGAAATTCATGGAGGTTACATTCCTAGAGGACCTAGGAATTGTGAAAAACCACAAATTTCAGATATGGTCAGAAAAATGCCTATAAATGCCTATTTTAATAGTTTAAACCATAAATATGCTATGTCTTCTGCACTTATATAATTTAATTTAATAAAATACTATATTAATAAAGCCTTACAATGTGCAGACCATTTTGGCAGCATCTTAGGGACACTAGGGCTTTAAGAAGGACAAAACTGAGAACACTGGAGACAACTGCATGTGGTACAGCAACCTGCTATGATGCAGGGATGCTGCTGCATCTGCTGGGTTACAGGCAGCAGACAATCAGCTACAAGGAGAATTGAATAATGCTCTCAGATCAGCTACTTACAAATCTCCTGCCAAAAAAAAAATTGTGGAAGATATTTACTGCTTCTGTAAAATTGCAGGGGTTTCTGCAAACAATTATTTGTTAGGTTTTAAGGAAAAACCCATGGACAATGGAAGCCACGAACTCTGTATACTGTATACATTATTTATATGTGTATTGCATAATCAAAGTCTAGCTCATAAAGAAGTAAAAATATTACATGATAATTAAAAAAAGTTTGACTGGTGGATTTGGGCTATGTGATTCCAGTTTTTTTTAAAGAGAAAAGAAAACAAAAGAACAACAACCAAGACAAAAACAAAACAACATAAAAACAATAAAAATGATACAGAATTTCAAAACAAGGTGATAGGAAAATAACAATGGCTGTTATGTTACATATTGTTATCTTCAAGGAAGTTGCTCAGATTACTAGATGTAAGAATGCAAGATTGATCAAACAGTTAAAGAGAATAAAAGCTAATAAAAAACATTAGAAATGATACAGAGTTTCACTAATCAAGGTAGTAGGGATTCAACGATGGTTGTTATATTGCATATTGTTGTCTTCAAATTAGTTGTTCACATTACCAGATATAATCATGCAAAACTGATCAGAAAAAGGAAAATTTAATCATTAACTCTTTCTTTGAATAAACCAATAGACATCAGCAGTACAATTATCCCAGCTATCCTTGTATACACACACACACACAATTTATGGGTGTGTATATATATATATTATATATATATATATTATATATATATATATAATATATATATCCCTTCCTTCTTTCTTTCTTTTCTCCTTTCCCTCATTCCAGTTGTTCCTTCCCTTTGAGCAACTTCTTTCCTTTTCACAATATCTATTGTACCTTTCGGGGTTTTATTTACTTTTTCAGGTTCTTATACTAGGGAGACAGTATGATGTTTACATTTGCGGGTCTGATTTGTTTCACTCATGAGTATGGTCTCTACAACAAACTGGACCTTAGCGATTTGTCTCTGCCAACGTGAGCTGGGACTCAGGACTCTGGAGGCATAGTGGACTTTGCCCCAGGGCGAGTCTGGCCTCATCCTTCTGTACTCAGAGTGGTCACAGACAGAGTGCCTGCAAGACAATCAGAGGTATAGGAGGTGTTCTGCGTGCAGAGGTGTGTACTGTTTGTGGTTATGAGCTATGGAGACCACTTGCAAGGAATGGAGAGAGGGTGAGGGAGCTAAGGGTAGCCCCAGCCACCAGTTAGGAAGAAAACAGCAGATGAAATCTTATAGCCACGTGCAAATGAATTTTGCCACCAACCCAAAAGATGCGGATCCTCCCCAGAGCCTCCAGAAGGGATGCAGTCTCACTAGCATCTTGAGTCTAGTCTGATGAGACCATATTATCCAACCTACAGAAGTGGAAGGTAAAACCTTTGTGTTGTGTTCAGTCACTCTTTCCATAGTGATTTATTACAGCAGTTATAGATAACCGATAGAAACATCATTGTAGATCCCTGAAAATCCTGCCTCTATCAGCTACATACCTGGTCTCTCTAAAGAGAAGTCCTCACTCCTCCTTCTCACCCACAGAGCACCTGCTACCCATTAACCGGCAGCACAGAACAAGACCTAGCAATGTAGCCTCTATTCTTATGGGTATCTTATCTGATGCCATTGACTGTAAGTTCCTGGAAGCAGGACCAGGTAGTAGCCTTCTATACCCCTTTCTGCCTATTTTAGGAGAAGCCATTTATTTCAGCCAAGGAGATGTCCGAAATCCGTTTGGGAAGGGATAAGCACAGGCTTGACTAGGGGAGCTGTTTTTCTGATTGAGTTTTACAGTGCACAATCTGAGAATCAGGCAGAAGTGCTGAGTCTACCAGATCCAAAGGACAGCCAGGTTGGATACAGTAGCTAACATGTGAACCCAGGTATCTGGATCCAGGAAGTGAAAAGTAAGAGCAAGTAGATTAGGAACAATGGCCAGAACCTAGGACATTACATAAAACCGCTGGGCTGGAGTTTGCCTGTTGCGCCTTCTAAGATGTACTTAGCCTGACCTAAAGCTTTCAGGGAGCATGGTATCCACAGAATGCCATTTTCCTATATGACAATGGGAACTGTCTGTCTTCCTATCCCAAGACCACCACCAAGGAATAGCTCCCAATTAATATATCATCTCTAAGTTTCCAGAGATTATTTCCCCGAAAGAATTCTAGAGGCCAAATTTGTAACTTACCGAGTCCTGTGGGTCTTGCTTTACTTCATTTGATTCCATAACACAAGTCTAAAGCTTCAAAAACAAGACATGCCCCCAACACACTCTGCTACACACACCCATGCACACTTGGTTTCAACCTGGAAAGTTCAGTGGTAGAAACAACCTTGCCTTTGGCTCTCAGCCAATTCTAGGAGCCCTTCATGGTTCTCCCTCAAAAATACAGGTCATCCCAAGTCAAAATTTTCAGCTCACTAGTCCCAAGTGGTAGCTTCTCAAGCCAACTCACCCCTGGAATTATATTTTAAACTCTTTTAGCAGAGAAAAGTATTTGGATCTCTGCCTATTTTGCAAAGGCTTAGCATTGAATTACATACCCAAAGCTTCTGTTTTTTTAATATTATGTGTCTGTACTATTTAAACATACATGGAAAGTAGTATTTTTTCCTAACAAACTAAAGCTTGCTGGCGCCAGCATTGCACCGGTGACTGTGACCATTGTGTGAGCTGTGTCACCCCATACAGTCAAGGGACTCAGTTAAGTTGTCTGAGTGTGCAGGATGGAGCCAGATTGGGACATGAAATGTGGGCCTTCCCTTTGCTTTTCTGGAAAGTGTGATAATTACGGAATTTACAAAGACTTTCCACTAATTACTCAAATGTCATTTCCTGTGTCTCACAGCCAACTATAGTAGGACTTTGGACACTGAAATATTATTCTCCTTATATTTTTGGAGACTCATTTTTAATTAGACAGTTTTTCCTTTCTGTAATCTTTTCTTAAATTTGAAAAACATTCTCAGCCCTGGCATCTAGGTCATGTAAGGATATGTACTTTGTAACGTTCCATATTCCAAGAGGAAAAGAAAGAGACTCTTTGAACATACTTTCCAAGAGCCTTAACTGATTAGGATTCTATTTTATCTTATACATCTGTGAATAGTTTTCCAATGATGTGGCCAAGATCTTTTGCCCCTAAATACCATATAGCATCTTTAATAAGTGAAGTCTGCTCCTCCGGGGAACTGCTGAACATTGAAGCAGCAAATGCCCTAAAATTTAAAGACCCAGAATCTAGAGAGGCAAAGGTCGGCCTAACAAATTAACAATATAAATAATACTTCAGAGGCTTTTTAAAAAGTTAATAAAACAAACTATTTTCAATCACTTTGGGTGAATTACTATCATCCTTAATTTAAATGGTAAATTTGTTATTTTACTTTATTAAACCAAGCATTTCAATTTTTCCAATTCAAAAAACCCTTATTAATATAATTTGTGATATCTCCCTGAAATAAGGAGAACTACATTTCTTCAATAAATAATAATTTTTTAAAGTTTTTCAGACAACCTTTCACTCCATTCAATGATTTCACTCAATCCTGAATTAGGATAAAAAGTTGTTGGGCTGTTTCCTTTCTTACCAGCAGGAACCTGTTTTGAATTCAGCAGCCTTCTTTTTGCTTGACAAAGATTGCAAAGCCCTAGCCCTGTCATAATTCACCTGGACCCACAAGTAGAGACCATACTCATAAGTGAAATAAATCAGACCTGCATGTGCAAGCACCGCATTGTCTCACTAGTATAAAACCTGAAAGAGTTAATATAAACTAGGAGGTATGGTAGACATTGTGAAATGATAGGAAAACGCTCAAGGGTAAAGGGCAACTGGGATGTGGGAAAAGAGAAGGGAAAGAAGGGGA
>NW_004955432.1:700816-726038 GCF_000276665.1 Chinchilla lanigera
GGTTTTTCTCCGGTACCGGGAACCGAACTCACGACCTTGCACTTGCCAGGCAGGCGCTTTTGCCGCTGAGCTAAATCCCCAGCCCCGTGTTTCTCTTTTCAGTTTTGGGCGTTCTTTTCTGATTAGCTCCTGAACTGGAGACACAGGGATTCTTTGCTTGCTGAGATGACCAGCTGTGTTTGTCACAGTGTTGTGAGAAGACCACAGCATTGCTAGAATCACTACTAGAATGCACAATGTCAGCCATGTTCTTTCCCCATTCCACACACTGTCGGGAGCTCCGGATCCCAGAAGGAAAGTACTCTGATGTCTTGAGAAGGTAGACAAGGGTGATCTGATCCCATTCTGACTGCTATCCAGCCTCTCCCTCATCAATCATTCCTGTGTCCAGTAATGGAGATGTTGCTGCAACATTTCCCATGATCCAACAGTTCCCATGATCCAACAGTTCCCATGATCCAACATTCCCCATGATCCAGATGTTGTTCCTTCTGCCCAAGGAAGCCACCTCTGCTCTCACTTCAAGCATCACACAACTTGCCTGAAGGAAGCCCCCCGAGGCCTGCATGAACATGACTGCATGACTGGTTCCAGCCCCATGCCTGCCTCTCTCATCAGGGAAGCTGCTCAGGAGATTGAGATTGATGATCTGCATCTAGATTTCTCACTGGATGGCAAAATTTCCAAAGTTAGACATCTGTCTTTCTAGTTTCCCATCTCTACAGCTTTATCAAGTCATGCCATGCATTTGTGGAATGAATGGCTTTCACTTGAAGCCACTTTGAAGTATATAACCCAGGTTTAAGCAATAGAAGTAAAGGATGAAAAGGCAATGAGGAAATCAAGGAGACTAGATGGATTTTTAATTGGACCATGGAATTCTCAAGCACTGGTGGAACTTGTGGCCCTAGAATTCAGTGTCTTCAACTTTAAAATATGATAGTTGAAATAATTAACTCTAAATGACAACACCAACAGGTACAGTCTGGTTCCACATCCTTAGGTTTCAGTCTACTTTTTCTTAGGTCACGAATTTTGCCACTGAAGTGGTCTTAGCCTCAACTTTGTAGCCAAAATCTTAGTGATATGAATTCCAGTAAGGCCTCTGAGTCCTACATCTCCACTTTGAATCTTTCCTTCTTGAATTTATTGGAAGGGGATGACCACAGAAATGACATAAGTCAGCTACAAGATACTGCCAGATGAAGATGCAGATTGTGTGATATCAGAATAATCTCTGCTCCTCAACTTCCTGTCACTACAGCAGTTACCTGAGATAATCAGCCCCTACAAAGAAAATGTTTATTTTGGCTCACCATTTGGAGGCTTCAGTTCAAGGCCAATGGGATCTGTTGTTTTTGGGCTTATAAAAAGGCAGCAGCAAAGTGTTCAGTTCACAGCTAGGACACAAAATACAGTGGAAAATAAAGGAGCTTCAAAAGCCTGGGGATCTCACCTCCTCAGTTTCCATTACCTCTGAACAGTACCTCAGGCTGAGGCCAAGCTGTCAGTGCACGGGCCTTGGGAGGACGCTCACCCAAACTATAGCAGATACGAAGAAAATCCTTTCTTCTTTTATTTATAAAATTTACAAATTGTGGCAGTGTATTCATCTAAATGCTTTTGAGGTAAAAGGTATCGGCAAACAGATATTTACAATATATGAGGAAGTTGAGCATCTGTAGATGTTGGTATCCAGGGGAAGAGGAACAGCCTGAAACCAATTCCCCAGATGAGGAGAGACAACATTCAGTATGTTGTCTACCTGGTTAAAGGATATATGTGTTCAACTTATAAATCTAATCACCAAGAAAAATAAAAAGCATTTCAAAAGCAGTCATCAGATGCAGACAGAATTTCCTTAGGCTCAATTCCATGCTGCCAACGGCAGGAAGAAATATGTAACTTTGGAGTGTATCGTAACCAACTTAGAAGAAAGACTTCCCTCAAAGTAAAGTCAAAGCATTTTGCAAATTAGAAGATATTTTAACTATGTGAACTTCAGGCCCATGGGGAGAACATATGCAGAACACAGCTGTCTTTACAGTGCCCCTTTTGCTATAAAGTACAGTAAAAGAGACCAATCCCTGTAGGAATGAGATATGTTCTTTTTGTCAAATGGAGTTGCACTTTCATGATTTCCCACAAAACAGCTGCAAAAATACCTACACCAGGGCATCTGGAATTCTTAAAAGTGAATTGAGGATTTGTGGCTAATGAAACCTTGTGAAATAACACTCACCATGTTGTAAAAAATACCCTTAACCATTTATTAGCATTTTTAAGACAAAAATGAAAGGTGCCTTAAGCATAATATCCTAGCTGATTAGAAGAAAATGCTAACATGACAAAGAACTAGTGTAAATAGATTCCTTGCCAGAAACATATCTAGACACATGATACTATGAAAAATCTCTGAAAAGGTACAGAGAACACTGCCGTAAAATCCCAGTGTGATGGCCATACCCTAAATGTTTGCTCAAATTGTGAAGCATAGTCAGTAATAACTTTCATGTTCTTAAAAAATGTGGTTTCCTATTGAGACCAAGCATTGTTCCCAAGGGAGAGGGGGAGAGAATTCTCTTAAGATGTTTTTCATTTTTACCTCTCACAAAACAGGACTATCAGAATGAAAGCAATGGTCTTTCCATAAGAACTTGGGTCAAATAAACCATGTATTGTTCCATCTTAAAATGAAACATCTGGCTGATTTAAGACGAAAACTAGCTTAATTATTCTTGAGCATCTAACAGAGGGAGGTTAACTTCAAAATCCATACATCTTTCCAAGCTAAACATGGATGGAAAAAAACTATGAAGTTATTTTTGACTCAGGAAAGTAGATCTGGAGGTAATTTAGTGAACACAAATTACCATTGACAAGGGAAGAAATAATTTATTCTCCTGGTGAGTCTTTTCATGAGTGGGCAGCATAGAGCTGTCAGCAGAGAGAAGGCATTTGGATGGATTTAAAATAATTGAAATCCAAATCCAAAATCCTGTAAGAGAACCCTGGTATCAATACAAACATTTTAGGCTCTTCAGAGAACTTTAATTTGTCAACTGAAGCATAATGACAAAATTATGAGATATAAGTTCAAGTGAAAGAAAGTTTGTGGGCTGGAGGTAAACAGGCTGGAGAAATAACTAACTGACGTATTTCTTAACTAATTCTTCTCCTTTAGTCTCACTTTCAGTGGATTGTCAACCTAAGGGTCTTTTCCCACTGGAATGTTTATGGATACAATGGCACCTCAGTTCACAAATTTAATTATTCTATGATTCTAGTCACAAACTGAATTGGATGAGAACAAAATCAAATTTTCTCATAAGGTCTACATTGAACCTAACTATTGAATTTGATTTCATTCTCATCCAGTCTGGTTAACATCTAGAAGTGTGGGAAGAATTAAGTTTGTGAACCAAGGTACCACTATATCTACTTGGACATTCAGCCTCATCTCTGGGGACCCCTCCCAGTGAACCCTGCCTTCGTATGGACCTTGGCTTCCTTTGCTGGTGGTCACTGCCAGACACAGTCTGCTTGGAAAAGTGCTGTCCTTTTTCTACTGGAGCATGGAACATGAGGGAAGCATTCGAGATCCTGATTTTGTAAGGGCCACACCTCCCCTCTTCTCCATTTTGATGTCACTCAAGACTGAAAGGATGATCATATTTTCCAGAAGGTACAGAGTAACTATAAGACAGTTACATTCTACAGAAGCAAACTAAAAATTGTACTCTCAATCTGTCTTCTTTCATACTTCTAGGAAGAAAACAAAATAGTTAGTGGGAAAAGTACGTTACTAAGAATGTCCTCCAGGGGGCTGGGGATTTAGCTCAGCGGCAAAGCACCTGCCTGGCAAGTGCAAGGTCGTGAGTTCAGTTCCCGGTACCGGAGAAAAACAAAAAAAAAAAAAAAAAAGAATGTCCTCCAATACACACTCAAGTTATTAACCTTGACTACCTGGCCCAGACCTCTGTACCACTTCTTCTAATCTACATGGTGTGAAGTTCCACGTATCCTTTGGAAAACCTTATACTCCTTACAGGAGGAAGGTTTGTCAGTGCACTGTATTTCCTTAAATTTATAATACTTCCCGGTCTGCAAGAAAGGAGAGATCAGCAGGGAATGGTGACTGTTGGTCTTTGACATTTGAAACCATGTTGAGTCAAATGCACATGCTTACCTGGATCACAAAGACAAACTTTAAATCTCAGAGAACCTCATCTCAACCTGGAGAAAGAGGATTAATTATCTACCTGTCTCATGATTTGTAAAACTGTCTTTCTTGTAGTATTCAAAGAACTTTCAATAACTTCCTCCTTTGCTCTCTTTATCACCCATTAGGAATAACCATACATTCTTTGGCAGGAATATCCACTTAACTACACAGATATTTACCTGTCATCTTGAGGATATCAAATAATTCAAATTTGTATCCAAGAGTCATCATAGACAGTATCTTAGAAATACCTGAAATTATTTTGTTGATGTAAATTCCAAAGCCATCTATCAGTCATGTTACCTGAGGAGAGGTGCTTCATCATATGGATAATCTAAAATATTGTATGTTTCTTAACCTAATGATGTACATAAAATGGAAGTGAGATGTGTTAAAATACGAAAATCTAATGTAATACAAAAAGAACACTAAAGCTCTATTCTAAAGCTCAAATGAAGCAATGGAACCACTGCATAATTGCAATGACTCTTTACTGTGACATGGATATTGCTAGGGATTGACGTGATCTTACCTCATCATTCAGAAAATTCTGTAACTTAGCCAAGTCCTATTTTCAGTTTTGTGATTCTTTGACTCTTTCCTGGAAGAGGGGTGTGTGTGTGTGTGTGTGTGTGTGTGTGTGTGTTTAATCCTTACATGAATGTACCATGTGAGAGAAATGGATGGTCATGTCAACTTTAAGAAGAAATCAATAATAAATTCATGGATTAATTTATTTTTAATTATATTCTCAAAGATAAGTGATGTAACTAAAACCAAAGATGTTTGGATTTTATCCAAGAGCTGAACTGACAATAACTTGGGAGCTCAGACTACTAAGATAAATCCAAACCAACCAAATGACTTTAGTATTACACTGTTCAACAAATCTCACAAATGAAGATTTGGATTCTTTTAAAGGATAAGAACATTGATTCTGAGCCATGGTTTTTAGTTGTTCTGTTTGTTCAGTAGTCATTCCAAGAACTGTTTGGGAATTCTCCATTTTAAGTCCTATGGAAAAAAATAGATATTCATTATCCAATACATATTTGATTATTGGGAAGGGGGTGGAAGCTTATATGGAGTCATGAAACCAAATCACACAGTTTCACATCAATTCACTTATGAAATTAAATCCAGGATACAGAAGCCACTGAGTCTGGAAAGAATCTTCTAGAAGATGAGAAGAGAATCTTCTAGAGAATCTTCTAGAAGTAAGAGGACTTTCTAGATAGGATGTCAGAAACTTGGTGCTGAGGCATAGTCGTGTTTATGGGAAAGAAAAGTCATACACACTCTTTGAAGATATATTTACTGCTTTAAGGTGGGGGGGTGGGTGACATGACAGAGCTAAAGCCAGAGAAAAGGAGGCTGAGGGTGTGAACAAAATTGTGCCCTGCATGGGATAGAAATAAGGAACATCTGCAGAATAATAGCAAATTCCTTCATGAACAGAACATACATAGCTTTAAACTCAATGCCAACTAGACCACATTGTTTTCAAAATGCTGTTTACTATTAATTTTTATTCTAAAATCAGTAAATTCAGAAACTGCTTCAAAGCAGAAAGGAAGGGAGGGAGAAAGGAGTGTGGCCTTCTTCTACAACCGCCATTTTAAATCTCAGTCACAGAGCTTTACCATTTCATTTCTACTGAGAGAATGAAATATAACTCCCAGGCCTGCTAGACATTCAATTTTGCCCATCCTTTAAACCAAATGAGTGTAATATTCATAAGTGCCATTTTTAAAACAACCAAATAGACTAAGTATCCTAGTTCCTTCTACTGCTAAAGGAAGTCAAAGGCAAACCTAAAAGGAAGTTGGAAATGGTTATGCACCCATCCAACTAGGATAAGAGAACTAACAGGCATCCAATTGGCCTACAAGCTTGGCTGATTTCAAAAAGAAAATCAGAGGCAAGAATGATGTTTATACTTAACATTTGAAATTAAAAGTGCGCTCTAAGAACAAAAGGATAAGGATAGGTAAATTTTTTAAAAATTAAATTTATCTTCTATCTAACCAAAGACATGAAAACAAACTGAAGGCCTACAACCCATCCCCACAGAACTAATGCCATGGAAGAATAGGCCCCTATTCCTACCGTAAGCAGGAAGCAGGGAGGAGTAGGAGGTGGAGAGAAATAGGAAGTAGCTCACGCAACAGCATCTAGAATGGCCATGGCTTTCATTCATCATTCTTCCTTGACTCTTTGTTACTCTCTCCCTCCTCCCTTCTTCTCTTTCTCCTCCATCTTTTTCTTCTTTTCAGGCTGTCCTCTGACACGGCATTGGACTACTGTGTTCTCTACTACCCACTACTGAAACTCAACAAGCATAATTCAACTACCTCTTCTGCTCTCAGGCTAAAAAAGAGGTTTACCTGGAAAGCAGGATTCCAGCAGTTTCAGGAAAGAGTGGTGAGAGATGCTATTTCAAGATCTGGTGTTCACCTCTCTGAGTCATTAGATGACTTTAGTCAGTGGAAGTGAACTATTTCTTGGTATCCCTTAAAATACCATGATTTATAATATCAACAGGAATTTGTATACATGCCCTTTAGTAAATCAAAACATGAAAACATGCCCGATGACTCAGTCCATTTGTGATTTTTTTTTTTACCTTTTTTTTTTTTCTGGTACCGGGAATTGAACTCACGACCTCGTGCTTGCCAGGCAGGCGCTGTGCCACTGAGCTAAATCCCCAGCCCCCCATTTGTGATTATAGCAATGGGTAGCTATTTTGCAGTGTAAAGGAAATACCAGTTATATTCTGAAAAAGTAAAAAATGCTGCTCTTGCTGCTTAGTTTAAGTCTTCTTCATTCTCACTGGAGAATCAGTTACCTGTATTTTAAACTCTCAGGTCTCACAAGTCAACAACTAATGCTACAGCAAAGTTCTTATGGGCTCATTGGGATCAGTACTAGTCTACCTACATTGAGGATGGGAGGAAACATGTGAACCATCAAGTTTTCTGAATATAATCCTGTCATTTCCTGTCAAGTAACCCAGTAGAAACAATAATGATGACAATGAAACAATAAAAAGTTGTTTGAGGGAATTGGTGCTGAGAATAGAAAGGTAACTGGGTGGCACCACCACATAACAAACCTGATGTTAACACTGCTCAGACCACTGACTTGAAAAAATATACTTGTCAAATAATCTCAAACTTTTTATACCCTTGCTATGTAACCAACAGTAAATATTCACCTATACAACTCTTTTGTGTGTTGTAGGTACATATTAGCGTTTGTTAAATTGAAAGAAAGTCATCCATACAACCTAGATCTTACCAAAATCTTCTCTAAAGGTAATATATAACTATATGAAATGTTCCTGAATGACATGAAAACTAACATGATTGTACCCTTCAGGGTCCAACTGGAGAAACAGAAACTACTCTGGGTATGTAAACAAGACAGAATTCAGTTCTTTGCATAGATGGTAGAAGCTGAACCAGGCATAATGGTACCACCCACACGTGGGCAAAAGCAGGCTATGGATGGAGGCTGGAGAGATAAAGAAAAGGCATAATGATGCAATTCAAGGGTCAAGGTCACAAGAGCCTGTAAGAACCATGGTAGTTCTGGGGGACTGGAGGTTGAACATCCTGCCCAAGGGAAAGAAGAGGGAGAAATATCTTGTTTTCTGCCTTTTTTTCTACTCTGACTCCTTCCAGTGCCTCTCCTTAGCCAAACCCTAAAGAAAGACAATTGACAAAGAGGCTTGGGAGACTCAGCCAATAAGGATAAACCTACCCTGACGTTGAGCAAGTCTAAGTGGCTGGGGAAGAAGGTACAGATCCAAGAGAAAATGACCCTGGCCTAGCTCACTGATACAGTGTTAGCTTCCTGACCATTAACACTGAGTGGTAAATAAATTCAGAAAAGAAAAAGGGAATGTTCCACCTGATATAATGTAAGGATTCAATGCACTTTTATGTGTCATATATATATATATTTACATCTATGCATTCATATCAAGATGACTTGGGACTGGGGATTTAGCTCAACAGCATAGTGCCTGCCTGGCAAGTGCAAGGTCATGAGTTCAATTCCTGGTACCAGAAGAAAAACAAAACAAAACAAAACATATCAAGATGACTCAAACTGTCATGGAGATCATATGCAAAATTGGGAATAAAGACATTTGAAATGGTGTCAAGGGATTTTGGAGTTACTTCCCCCTATTTCCTACGTAATCAAAGGGGTTATCTGTGCATATATGGGGCCTTGTTGGAATCACCATCCTGAATCCAAGGCAAAATTGGCACTCCACAGAAAGCATATTCCCCACCTACCTATTCTTCACAGGTTCTTTTAGCAGTTCTTACAGGCTTTGATGCCTGGACTGTGGCTAGATCACAACACTGAGGCAACTGGTAAGTGGGTGCCATGCCAGGGCTGACTTCACCACGACGATATCAGAGCTGGGTTGTGTGCTCGCTTCAACATGCTGATGCCAAGGCCAGCCTGTTCTTCCAACCTTCTCCATCTGTTACCTGAAATGATTGCCCAACATTAAGCAAAGGATGAAGGATTATTTAAAACCCTAGTAGACTAGTTTCTCAGAAACAGCTGCTCTGAGTAAGCACTTTAGAGCATGTGGCACAGTTGAGGCAAGATTTGAGTGGCAGACTGATTCTAGCTTCAAATCGGACTTCTTTTGCTTGCCAACTATATGGCACTAGGCATTTCAAGCCTGCCATCTGTACAGTGAGAAGAATGAGGCTATTATTAAGGATATGACACACACATCAGCTTAAGGAACTCTAGCATCCAGTGAGTGTTCAACAAATGACAGCCCCTGCAAGTACGGATGCCCAGCAAAGATTAATTCTGATCATAACGATGGTCCATGGAAGAGAGAGTTTTGCAAAGTGGAATTTCGGCCACTGAAATAAAGTTACAGCTTAAACAACAAAATCAGTTGCATATTTAATGAAGATGTTCTTTCTTTGCTTGAGACAAAACATTTCCAGTTTATTTATTTGGCAACTGACATGTGACCATGTTTCCTGTACTCTCAGATGAGGATCTTGACCCACGATGTCATCAGACCCTACAAAGGAACTTTCCAAAGTGGGTCCATAAATAGGTGGCACTAGCAGTGCTGTTACCTCTCCTCTCACTGGTACTGAGAAAAACTAATGTTAGATACTTTTCACTTTGAACATACAGAGTGTGCCTTACTGTGCCTTACTATCCGTAAATGAATTAAAGTGTTATTATTCCCTGTTGTAAAAATTTAAAGACCATTAATTTCAAATGAGGCAAATATTTACTAATATGGCATTTTCCTGTTCTTAAATCTAAATATTTGTCTTCCCTCCCATTCTTTTTCTTTAGCTTCTCTGCCCTTTTACAATCAATTCCTTCTCCCTTACAAACTGTCCTGCACAGGGCTGGCTCACCATAGGACAAGATGTATTTCCATCGACTGTTTAAAAATATGATTTATATTCAAGTAATTATTTTAAGGATTTGTTATTTCAAAGTTTGAGAAATCTTCACATGAGAAGAGCCCAAAAACTAGGCAACAGTTTTTCTTTCAGGGCGTATGTTGACATATTCAGCAAGTAACTTCCAAAACACTATGGGATGTTTGAGGTTATTTTTCTATCTAGACAATGTGTGTAGCTTGAAACTCATATTTGTGCAATGTGTTTTCTTAGATTGGCTTGCCAGGTGACCAGAATAAAAAGCAGGTTCTTAAAAATTACCTCCTCCAATGTCTATCTCCCCTAGTCAAGGGGCTTCAGTGCATTCCAACAGTATAGTTTTTGTTTTAACGCCCTGTGTGGCCTTGCTCAGTTTAGATTTGAACCCAGTTCAAAAAAGCACAAGTCCAGAAAAGGATTGTGCAAGAGTTCGATGTTTATGCTATGCTGTACGTTCTTAAGAATACTAGCCATGTAATCCATAAACATTAATTTAAGTTTTATGAGATTACCAATCAACTTTTCAGCAAATACTACAAATTTCAAGGCAAAAATGGAGAAAATACTAAATAAAGCAATGCTTTCCAAAGAGTTTATATAACAATGAGCACAAGTTCATTTATCAAATGAGTGATGCAGACATTCCTGAAGCGTCCGCTTTGGGCATCGCACTGTTGCTAGGCGCTTGGAAGAGCACAAAGTGAGCAAGACCTAACTGGCACTGCACACTACAGGCGCTGCTCCTCCTATGGCTTCGCTGTGTCTGATTTCAAGGTGAAAATCGGTTTACTGGACCATGAGAGAAATTGAGAAGTCAGGAGTCACTTTGGAGCTTTGTCATGAGAAACAAAGAGGAGAGTTGTTGTTCACCAAAGTGAGAAAGACTGAGGGCACTGAAAATGCAAGCTCATGTTTGAGATGCACAACATAGACAGTGACTACTAAAGCTCTACCTGGAATGTGGAGGCAGAGAAACAAGCCTAGGGTAGCAGCCTGCCTCCATCCCTGGAGCCATCTTCTGCGTTTCTGTGTTGTTCTGTATTGGTTTGTAGTGCTAGAAGTGAACATGTTATGCAAGTGCTCTTCCATTACCCATACTCTCAACCCCCACTTGTTTTTGAGACAAGGGCACCCAGGCTGGCCTTGAACTTGTGATGCTCCCGCATCCACCACCATGCCTGAGTCAATACTGTCAACTTCAATTTAAGAAATCCCTTTTAACCTGTCTTTTGTTCCCTATCATTACTCTCTCCTGATGTCCTAAAAGTCTTCACCCTGGTCAACTGCAACCTCATTTTAATCAGTACTTCTGCCTTTCTTCCATCCACAGTCCAAACAACTGTTACCAGATTAATCTCAAAATGCTAACCTCTGGTCACTCATCTGATCAGAAAAATCCACAAGCATTCAAATTTCCTTGACAGATTCCAATGTCCCCAAAAGTAAGTACAGACAGTGCCCAGAGCAGATTGTGTGGCCCACATGCCAAAGGGTGTCCCTGTATAGATCTGGGCAAAGCCCTGGATTCTGTATTTATGAAACAACTCAGAGCTCATGTCTGAGATGTACTGAGGTTGAGGGTAGGGATCTCTTGCCTTAGCTGACCTGAGGGGCTCTGTGCAGGATTAGAGGGTCTCATGCTCTTAAAGAGCAGGGCAGCACCAGAAGATCAGCAATGCTCGGAAGATCAGCAGTGACAGAGTCAGTACACAAAATCACATGCTTTTTGTTTTTAAAGCTGGCTGTGGCTCACCACTAAGCGAGTAAGGTAAACGACTCATCTTCTCTGTGGTTAAATTAGCCAATATGTGTATGATGCTGGAAGTCCAACTCTTCAGTTAATAATTCCTGATCTTAACTCCTTCCACAGGCTAAGAACCTAAAGTCTCAGTAGGTTTAATGAATGCTCATAGGACATTGAATTAGGCCATGGGAAGGAAGGCTGGGGTCCAAGTCCTGGCTGTTTTCAGCACCTATGCCAGCTTCTGCAAGAAGCCCCAGGTTGGAACTTTTAGATTTCTGTGGAAATGCATTGAAAAGTTGGCCTTACTTTTTCAACCCTCTCCTCAGTTCTCTCCTTAATTCACTCTAATCAGGTTTTACCTCATTATTTTATTTATCGTTTTCTAGTCACTAAGGAACAAAATCTTGTTCTACCAAACAGTAACTTCTCCATCCTCATCTCAATTGATCTTTCAGCAACACTGGACATGACAAATCACTTCCTTCTTTTAAAAGTGCTTTTTGATACTTTCATTCTCAGACATGATCTCCATATCTATAAAATTACTTGGTGTACACATTAGTTTTGCCACTGCTTACACACAAAGTCAACACCCACAATTTAAAGAAGAACGGTTTGATATAGCTCATGGCTTCAGCAGGCCCAGTATCAGATGCAGAGGCTCCAAGCAGGCACAGCATGGAGGAGGCATGTGAAGGAGCAGGGTGCTGAGCTCACAGAGGCTGGGAGTAGAGCAGGGAGCAGCACCAGAGAGGAAATGGGAGGAATCTGAGGCCAAAGCCCCAGGACAGACCCACACACACCCAGAAGCATGCTCTGCTAATCACTGGGCATTTCTTCACCCAATAAAATTGATATGTCGGGATTAATGGCACACTTGTTCAAAGAACATCTCAAACATAATCTTCCCAAGAGACATCTAATTTTCCTCCACTAAAACTTTGGTCAGTTTGAATTGGAGAAGTCAAAATACAGCATTGAATACCTCAAAGTCAGTGGAACAGGGAAGTAGCTTCTGTCCATCAACATCATGTTTTACCATTGATTAGATATGGCAGGAGCTGATTTGGCATAAACAGCACTGTGAAAGATTTTAATATATAGCAGCTCTATGACTCATTTTCAAAGTTGAAATTCCCATTACACTTGTATTATGTCTAAGACACCTCTCTACATATAATGTAAGACAGGTATTTTATTCAGAAGTAGTATATTGAAATTGATCTGATGTCCAAAGAAAAGCTGGGCTTTCAGGAGAGAAATGATGCCAGAGCCTGATCTTGTCCTATTATCTGCTGACTTGCAATTAATATGAAGATACAGCGACAATTTCATGGGGTTACTATCTAAGACAGAAACTGGCCTCGTGGGAAATGAAACAAAACCACAGACAGGAAGTGGGCACCTCTTTCCTTCCTTCAGGGAAGTACCCAGTTGCCAGTTGCTTCACTCTTAACTTTTGGGGTCCACAGAGTCCTCCTCAGCTGTTGCTCTCTCCAGCCAAGCTTGCTGTGTTGGCATACAGCCCACCCTTTCAGCCAGTGCCAAATCCATGCCACACTCATTTCAGTTGCTTGGTTTGGATCCCAAAAGGGAGGAATCAGACTGGATGCCAGGCACTGGTGACCAGTTAACCTCAAGTCAGATGCCATCCTGGGGCCAGAAGACTGGGACTGAGTTTTTCAGACTTGAATGTCTGGACTCATAAGGGTCCTGAGGCCGGGCATTTCTCAGTGAAAGGGACTATTTTATAGTAAATTTCAACCTACTGTGGATTGTATGATTGCAAACAGCGAAGAAGAACGTTCTCTTCCTGATAAATACTCCCTAAGAATAAGGCTTACCTATCATGATTAAAGACAAACGACAGGAATAGGCATAAATGCGCTGAGGTAAGGAAGGAGACAGAAATGAACCGGAAAAGTGGGAATTGATGGAAGAGAGCAGAATTGACCAAGGGAAATGTCTGCCTGAGCAAGCATGCATATGCGAGACTGTAGATTAGTCAAGGAGGAATGACTCAGTTTTTATAGAAACAAAAATTTAAAAGGACAAAAAAAGGAAAATATTGGTTGGACTGCAGCCAGTTTCTCAGCCCCAGACATCTGGAGCTGAGACAGGGGAAGGTGAGGAGCCGTCCCTGCGGCAGCTCCTGCCCGCTGCTGGGCTGGTTACCGGGGATATTTACATTAAATTAACGTGGCTGGCTAGGGCTGTGTTCAGCACTTGGATATGCGGTTAAATAATCAGTGTGGTTTGGCTGCTGGTTGCTTTGCTGTGGTTAAATAATTGGTGTTGTCTTGGTTGCGAGCTACTTTAAAATGTATATGTGCACTTGTTTCTCTCTCCCTGTTTCTTCCTCAGGAGCAATTCTGACAAGCCCAAGGCAGAACGGTGGCTGACCAGCTTTTAAAGGAGCACTCCCCCATTCTGTATGCTTCCCCTGCATGCTTCTCCAAGCTTGAGATTCTCAGAGACTTTTCTTCCCCATACCTCGAAGGTCTTAGAAAAAATTCAGTTCTCTCCTTTTGCTTATGGAGTACAGATAAGGCTGCAGTTTCCAGAAATAAGCTCCACTTTTATAACAAGGATTCCCTTACTTCTGAGACTCACCAGGAGAACAGGGAAAAAAATGATTTGGCCCATCGGATGAAATGACCCTCCATGCAGGTGTTTTTCCCTTGTAGCATTCTTCGCTGGACCTGTTGAAGCCAGAAACAGTTCCTGAAGCACTCATATATGCTCAAGACTTGTTCAATGAATGAAAGATAGTAGCAATACAATTCATAATTCAATAAAGATGTAGCTCCTACTGCAAAACATTGCTTCATTCTATCACATCATTGATCTGTTTAGTAGTCATCACACTGCCAAACTGCTTTGCCCTGGGCCCTAGGAAACCTCTGCTTTCCAGATGGCTCTGTCTCTCCCCATAGCCCCAAAGTCACCTCTAACCCTAGATAGAAGAGGACCAGGGCAAGTAGCCCCTCTCCTAACAAACTGATGGGACACTGGGGTGGTGGACTGCTCAGGTCTGGGGACAAGCCACCTCCAGACAGCGACAACATTACCAGTTGTGGATGCAGAAAAGTCATGTGAAGACTAAGTTTTTGACAGTTGCTTAGAAAACACAAGATCCCCAGGTTCCATAAGAGAACCCAAGGCTCCAAATCTGAAGTTGGATACAGAGAGGAAACACATTTCAGAGTGAGAAGCGGTGAGTTTCAGATCTGGCCATCAATGATGGGATAATTTCACCCCTAACAGAAGTCCAGAAGGTACCATTCTTCTCATTCAGTGGTTAACACACAATGTTTGGAAAAAAAATTTTTCTGAAGTATCTCCCATAGAGAATCCTAAGATTTTAAAGGTAATTTGGAAGGATTTATCAGAATTAATTAATTTGTCATTTTAGTAAGAAATGCGATTTGCCTTTTTTTAAAAAAATGAAAAGTATTTTTTAGTCAGTGGTACATACTTGTAATCCCAGCACTCTGGGAGGTTGAGGCAGGTGGGTTGCATGTTCAACCCCAGCCCAAGTGATTTAGCGACTTAGCAAGACCCTGTCGCAAAGTAAAAATAGAAAAAATTGGCTGAAGATGTAGCTCACTGGGAATGTTTTCTCGGGTATTTTGTCATGGAAAGCTAACTCATTTATAAAATATAAAAACGGAATACTGTGCATTCACCGAGAAAGATAAGCAAGTCATACGTCATCTCTTTATAAAGTGACACAAGTCAGTGTCCAAAATATACTGTCAAATATATGGTTGTTTTGTAGAGACACTTATATTTGTATATGTACACAAGACCTCTGAAAATGAAGGCAGTAACTGGTAACAGTGCTGAAGATGTCGGAGGCTGAGTGCAAAAATGACTGGAGCTTTCTGAAAACATACACTTTTGAAGCCTTCTGCATTCTGTACTATATTCATTTCCTATTTTAAATAAATTTAAATTGTTTAAACAAACCAGAAGCCAAAAAGGAATGTGTTCATGGCTTTGGCAATGAAATATATGACTATGGATGAGGTAAAAGCATATGCGACAAAGTCACCTATCACAAATTTCCCTGATCAAAACTGCAGTGTGACAGAAGGCTTGACTCAAGGTGGGTCCTCCCCAAATACTTCTGGGACAGAAACTGAATTCAAAATATGATCATGTCAACATGTGTAGTTAATCACTTGGGGAGATGAGTACCACAGAGAGAACAATTTTTGGTTTCAAACAGCATGTCTGGACTTACCTTATTTTTTAATGGGCAAAAAAGGATATTAAAAATGAAAATTTTAAGGGATAATGCTCTAAAGTCAAAGACGGGAAGGTACAGAGTATTCCAACATAACCCCATAGCCCTCCCCATTTCCTTTATTTTTATTTTATATTAGATTCATAAGGTGCATTTGTTACAATTTTTTGTTCATTTGCTTTTTGAGACAGGGTTTCACTATGTAGGTCAGGCTGGCCTGGAACTCACGGTGATCCTCCTGCCTCTGCCTCCCAAGTGTTAGGATTACAGGTGTGCGTCACCACCCCCTGTTGTATTTGTTACAATTATTGTACCAATATGGATATATTATTATTGACTACAGTCCACAATTTACATTATATTAACTGTTGTGCTGTACAGCCTATGGGTTTTCTGTTTTAACCTAGAAAAGACCTTAAATGGAATCTTTTCATTCGTAAGTTCATCTTCTAGGAACATGTAGTAGGGATTCTGTTTATTGGATTAAATTGAACCAAGTTCAGTGAAAAATGAGCAGGAAAGTACAAAGGCAGATTAAAAAGTAAGAGTGTGAACTCTCCAATTATGCGTTTGATAAAGTCCTGGGATACACATTTCACTAGAAAGAATTAGATGGTTTATAATCTTTATCAATCAAAAAGATCATAGTTTTTTCTCTAGACATCTCATGACATAAATTTTCAGCATTAAAGATATGTTATTCTAATGTTTCCCTCAATTTGTTTAAGATGCATTAACTAGACACAAATTTCATACCAGCTTGTCCATAGATTTTGTTGTTGTTGATAACTACCATTAAGCCTGTTGTCTTTATTTTGCTCTTTGCAAGAGAAAAGGCAGACTTTTAAGATAGTTGTTCTCTTACAAAGAAAAAATTTACCCAGATTTATGAAATAGTAATTTAAAACTTTCATCTTAATTCTAGTAGTGAGAATACAGATTTGGAAACAAGATTGGGGATTGCTTTGAAATATTCTACCATGCTCATTATAGAACTGGTATAAGTATTGGAGAGTTTGGGAATGATATCCACATAATTTTCTCTTGGAAAAATTGCTTCATAGAAAATTAGGTGGCTAAGGGCTGGGGATTTAGCTCAGCGGCAAAAGCGCCTGCCTGGCAAGCGTAAGGTCATGAGTTCGGTTCCCGGTACCGGAGAAAAACCAAAAAAAAAAAAAAAAAAAAAAAAAAAAAAAAAAAAAAATTAGGTGGCTAACTACAAGCCACTGAAAATGGGTGTATGTGGTGCCTGAAACCTTCTATGGCAAACTCACTGTGGGACTTAAATCTCCTGTTCACTAATATCTCTTTTTCAGAAAATGTGGAAGTCAAGTTTCCTGTAAATTGGGTCACCCACTGATTTTGTGGAGATTTCCTTTTGTAATAGGATGTTGAAAGCCAGTGGCGAGCCTCATCTCCTCAGTTCCAAAGCAGCGTGTGTGTGTAGGGTCTGCTCCTCAGACAGGAGGGAGCTGAGCAGCTGTCTTGTGCACTCCCTTGTGTTGGTGACAGTAAGACGGTGCTGTTGTATTGTATCCAGCATTATTAATAACATTCTCTGAAAAATTAAAACTTTATTACATTTCTTGAATCTTCACACAGGGCTGAATCCTGAAGGTTCTGCTGCCTAACAACTTACATATCTCTAAAACCAGACAAAGTAACTGGTACCTCCACTTCTCTTTTCAAGTATGCATAGGGCAGTGCTTACAATGCTTCTCAAGTTGTCTCTGGCTAAAGACTAGATTATCTTTTCCATCTATCACAGATACTTCTGTAAAATAAATGAAGAAATTACTGGAAAGATACAATGATACTTAAGGAAGGGAAGCCCCAAGGTTTATCATTAGGTTGATGTTGCTCTTTAAAAATAACCAAGTGCTTCCCGTCACATCTGCATGTATCCGATCAGGGATGGCTGAACAGCAGTGCACAGCCTTCACTTGAGTGAATCTGTGTAGCCCAACTGTCGGCACTGTTTGCTCTCTGGGTGAGAACAAGGTTTGTGCACATAGAGAGGAAGGTATTGCGGTTACACGTGTTACCCAGGAGTGAAGTGTCTAAAGAGGAACTCTCTCTCCCAAAAAGCAGGAGTCTGCTAGAGACGAACATGCCAAAGGCCCCAAATAAATAGATGAAGGTCAGAATGAAGGTGCGGAGATGGATGAGTATGTATGCTTGTCTGCGTATATGCACACACGTGTATGCCTAGATATGCCTAGATATGTGAATGTAACAGTGTACACATGTAAGTACATGCATATGTATATGAATGTATGCTCTCCATCTGAGTGTATGTATATGTCTACATGTGTGTTTGTGCTTGGGAGTACAAGCAGGAATAAATGGGCTTGAGTATTTGAAATTGGCCTTCTAAATATGATGTTTCATAATGACCTAGGACTTTTTCTTGAAGAGTAACTGCAAACCATTAAGTGGAACAGTGCTTTGGTCAGACACATTTAACAGCAGCATTGAAGAGAATTTCAAGTAATAATTCCAAAATACCACTGGAAGCTGCAAAACTTCCTCAAGTGTCCCCTATATAGGAAGTGTATATGTTGAAATGAGGAAAAAAATAGGACAATATAGTCAATTCTTTAAATATACAAATTAATTCACTATAGAGGCTTTTGTTCTCTAGTTATTCTTTCCCTACCTTAGAAGCGTCACATTTCCTTAACAGAACACTAAAGTCAATAGGTAATAGTAAGAGGTTTTTAAAAATTTTATTTGGTGCTTACTTGTTACTACTTATAAAATAAAAAGATAGCAGCTTTTTTCAAAGATAACTCTAACTTTTAAAAAATGAACTAGTCTATGAGACCTGAAAGTTCAGAACCATAGGAAGATGATTTAAACAGGGATATACCTTTGTATTTTGTTATGGTTTATATCTAGATGCCCCCTCCAAAGCCACATGTGCTCACAGGAGGGGCTTTCAGGGGGGTGACTGGATCATGGGGCATGATATTCATAGATTACTCCAGGAATGAGTTCATATCAAAATGTGATGTTGGGAGGTAAAGCCTGGTTAGAGGAGGTGGTCACTGTGGTGTGGCCTGGAAGGGCCCTAACTCCTTTCCTCCTCTCTGATCTCTCTCTGCTTCCTGCCTGCCATACCATGGACTTTTTCTCCTTTCCAGTGTCCCTCTGCCATGCTGGACTGCTTTGGAGCCAGAAACTATCGACTGAAACCTCTTCAAACTGTGAGCCAAAATAAACCCTTCCTCCTATAGTTGTGGGTGTCTGGTATTGTGTTGCAGCAATGAGAAAGTAACTAAACAGATGTTTTTACCAGAAAATATACATTCCTTGGTCCATGGGGAAAAATTCAAGCATAATTAGAGTTAGTACAAGTATACATATTTTGAAAAACTCCCAAGTGCTTCTGAGATGCGTCCTCCTTTAGGATATCTGGTTTGGAGGAAGAGTTGGAAAACATCTAGTATTCAGCAATGATAAAAACTTCAAAGAAACCAGGAAAGTAAGAAAACAGGAAGTGTGAATGTGAAAGACATTTTCTTAGAATGAATAGAACTCAAGGACATGGAGATGACCCTTGTGATGTTTAGGAGAAGGCTCAAGATCTTCAGTTGGGGAAATGACCCAACTTTGCTGTGCGTGAATAGGAGTTCCTTACATGTGGAGTTGCCAACCTTCAACTCTGTCCCCAAGAATTAATTTCTCTAAGGAAAGCAAGAGACAAACAATAAGACTTTGGGGAAGAAAGAGGTATATAGAATTCTATAATTCTATAGTAGAAATGGCATGGATTCTACTGAGTATCTGCTTCAAACTAAAATATTAATATTTTATGGTCCTACAAAAATGAATAAACAAAACAAGGGTGTGGATGCTTGTGACATAAGACAAACTAAGTGTTAAGAGTTCCAGATAGTCCCAAACAGCCAGCTGCCATACTGCTAAGTCCCTGGAGGTCAGGAACCTGCCTCCTCCTACTTCATGTCTGCCATACTGCTGAGCTTCAGGAGGTAACTAGCATTCATCATCTGAATCTTTCATTATTCCACAGAATCACTCAACCCTTCTGAAAACAGTTTCTCATATATTAAAACCTCAGAACTATTTCATATTCTTCAACTTCTCATGTAGCATTAAATACCTCCCTAGCCAGAATATTTCAGTTGCCCAGGTAACAATTATTGTTCCAGTTCTGGTTGCTTCTGTGTCTTAGAAGTGGCTGGTCACTGTGATGCACAGCTGGTCACTATGATGCATACTGTAAGAACCAAAACAGCCAAGTACTCTGCCTTTGTATTCCCCCTTGCAGACCCCATAAAAAACTCCCTCTCTGGGCCTTTAAGGCCTTACATTCTGAGGAACAGTTGATTCCCTGTCAGTGCTCACCCAACATTAAATAAATCTGCCTCCAAATCTTGGGTGTCGTTTAGGTGTTTCTGTTGCCATAGCATCTGGTATGTCAGCCAGGAAGACTAGCCATGCTGACCCTGGTCACCAGTCCTGGCCCTCAAGGACAGAAAAAGGACCTCTCCAGGTCCTGATGGAAAGGCGTGCCCTTGAGATTTCTTGAGTCCCTTCAGAGGTCCCCTTGGAGGACAATTCTTGGCTCCCCACTCAATTAGTTCACATCGGACCCCAAGGGAGGAAGACACAATTTGTCTGCCTGCCTGCCTGCCTGATTCAGGTAAGACGCCCGAGGGTACTCCAGTAGGTCTGTCTGTGAGTCCCGCTCAGCTCGAGCAGGAGAGTCTGATCACCTTTTGTTAGTCAGGACCACCCTTGAGAGAAGGGGGCTGGAATGTTTTAACCTCTGAGTGCTTGTTGAATGAATGAGTGAATGGAACAGACAGTGTAGGCTGTTCTATCTGTGCACCAAGACAGGGAAACACTGGTCATGGTGACTGACTGGGCCCTCACCTGCAGTTCTGTGGTAATTGACGTATGGCATAATAGAGGCCTCACATCCTCCTTAGCTAAGTCATGCCTAAATCCCTCTGAGGGCCATGGCCAGGCAGGCACCTGAATGGTTTCTCTCTCTCTCTCTCTCTCTCTGAGGGGCACCCACCCTTTGTCTGTTGCACCATTGTTCAAGGGTACACAACACACACATAGAAAGTCAGAGATGGAAACTAATCAGTCGAAACCCATAGTCCCTGACTGCAGGATAAAGGGCTTTTCTGAGATTATGGAATTAAAAGTGAAACCAAGCCACTCCCTACACCTCAAAGAAAGAAAAAAAAAAAAACAGGAAAAAAGAGGTCCATTCTTCCTGAGAATTTCGCCTTGCTCCCCCCGTTGGCTGCCACAGCTGCTGCCAACACCTATGGCTTCACTCCCTGCTCCCGACTCATTTACTGCCAGCCAACTGAACCAGTTCCAGCTAGCCATTGCCTGCATTCGGCCACAGAGGCCCTCCCTCAGGAGCCTTTCACTTCTATCCTGGTCAGATGGTATCATCTAATGTCCACTTGAGATGACTATCAGCAATGCCTTATGCATTCCACATTTTGACTGCATAAAAATTGGACTGTCAGCCCTGTCAAATGAGTTGCCATGGCCTTTCTCAAAGGCTGCCCTGCCTAGAAAACTAAAATCAGTCAAGTGCTTCTCAAAGACCTCAAAGAGGGGAAACAAAAAGCCCATCAATATGTTAAAAGTTACCACTGTTACCCAGAAGCCTGATATAAGCACTATGGACACTAAAAAATAAATGCCCATTCAGATTAAAAGATAAGAATTCTCCAAAGCTTCAACCTGGATCAAATGACAACCCTTTCACTGATCTGATGGGCTCTGACTAAGCCAAACCAGGCTCCTTTCTTCAGCTGGGCTACCAGGAGCCCACAGTAATATCATCCGGGCAACTAGGACTCTTGTCTCTTGCCCCTTCTGCCAGGCACAAACTTGCAAACTAGGAGGACATCTCCTGTGTAAGCCAGTCCCCATACCACTTCTGGGAAGAACCCCCTTTTCAAGTTAGAAGCAATAGTCTACTTTGCCAAGCTAGACAGCCTCCCTCTCATTTAACTCTGCCCTTTCAACTTTGACTGTTCCCCATGAGGAAGACGATGCCGGCAGCAGCCTGAGACAGATAATGACAATCCTGAAATTCTGAAAACTCTCCTCCCAGATGAATGAGCCAAAGAATTGCCTCTAGGCCTGCCCATCAACCATGCCACCTCACTGTAACCCCCACTGATGTCAGATGTCACGAGAAGCACAAACAGGCATCCAGCCGTACATCACTTTGGGATCCTGATAGACTGTTAATCATCTTGGAGCACTCCTCTCTTCCTGAAAGAAAGCCCAATGGGATTACCAGCCAGTACAGGATCTTCATGCTGTCCCTTTCTGGACTTTTACCTCCAGATGCCACCTGGTTTACATGTCTAGATTTAAAGGATGCCTTCCTCTGCTTGCAGGTTTTCTTTCCTTTTCTGTAATACAAATGATTTGGACCAATTGAGTTAGCTGACTTAGAAAACAACAAAGAAGTTCTGATGCTTCATCTGACTACAATTGACCATCAACTGTATGTAAACAAAGCCAACTACAGTGAAGCCAACTACTGGTGAAGCCAACTACTGCTGAAGCCAACTACAGTAGTTCATGGCATACTTTACCTAAGCAACTGGATAAATAGAAAGCACTGTTCAACTACCATTGCATAATCAACCAACTCAAGACTTACTGGCTCAAAACAACATTCTTTGTTATTCTTCATGATTCTTTGGAATAAACTTTGCTGCTCTTGCTCATGGCAAAGTCAAAACTAAGAAGAGATGAGTGAAGAGTCTAGAGCATGACATTTAAGGAGGTACTTATGTGGGTACCCCTGTAGCACAGGACCTAGGAGAGTACAAGTGCCTCCTTCAGCTTTGCACCTTGATGCTTCCCTTGTCAGCCCTTATCCTGACCCTCAGTTGGAGTTTTTATCAAGTGTTCTCAAGAGATGGCAGCTGAACTAGAGTCATCGGAAGGCTTGGTTGGACTGGATATCCAAGATAGTTCCATACCTTCTTCATTCATAAGGCTGAAGCAACTGGGAGCTGTTCTCTAAATGGAATGCTTACACCTGCTCAAGGTATGGAAGCCTCAAGAAGGTCAGACTGAAGGGCTCATACTAAGCCAGACTGTGCTCCATTCTTCAGCTGGGCCACTGGGAGCCCATAATACCATCACCAAGGCAACTAGATTTAAAGGATGCTTACATGGGACCAGCTTTTCCAAAAAGCACTGCAAGAGGTCCCAGTACTGACTGGAAGGTATTGAATGATCTAGCAATGAAGCCTCCAGAACGTCACTGGCTTTTACCAGATCTTACTGGCCAGTCACTAAGGCCTGCCCAAGATCCAGGGAAGAGGACTGGCATATTCGTCTTTGTCTAAGTAGCACTGATATAAATAGGGGAGAAAATTGATGGGGACCAATTTTGGAGAGTGTCTGACACAGAAACCAACAGGTGTGGGGTGAAAAAACTAGAAGGGCTCTTAGAGTAGGCTGAACTTAGCGGTTTTTTTTAACCACTAAATGAATACATACAAATGTAAGTCTGAAAAAGATTAAAGTTGAAAATGTCCGAGTAGGTGTTATAATTAAAGCCAAGGCACTGTATGAACTCACTGAAGGAGAAAAGTTAGGAAAGGGGCTGCCAGAGAGTAAAAGAAGAACAGGGGAGTGTCAATTTCCAGAAGCCAAATGGTATTCTAAAAATATTTTGAAGAAAATGATCAGTCACATGGAATGCTGCTGAAAGTTAAATAAGATGGTGACTGAAGAGCAGCAATTGGGTACAGCCAGATTTTGACCAAAATGGCCCTTGGTTACCTTAAGGAAATAGGTAGATGAAATGAGAACAATAAATGGAACAGAAAACAGAAAGACAGAATAAAGTAGAGTTTTCATAGAAATGGGATAGTTACCAAGTGAGAATTGTGGCCTAGAAGTTTTCTGGTTTTGGGGTTTTTTTTGTATGTAAAATGAAGAAGAAGAAGGAGGAGGAAGAGGAGAAGGAGAAGAAGAAGAAGGAGAAGGAGAAGGAGAAGAAGGAGAAGCAGCAGCAGCCACCTATGGTGAGTGGGTGGGAATAACCCAGCCTCCCTCAGCCCAACAGGCCCTCTGGCCTTCAAGGCTAAGGCCAACAAGAAGCACAGAGCTCCCCAGAGCAGGCAGGGCTCTGGGGCTCCCTGACATCCACTGAGAGCTGTGTCAGGGCCAAGGTGGCCTAAGTTTCACAGATAAATAAATAAAAACCATGTTCACCTGGGGAGTACGGTTCTCTACCTATGGTGCCTGACAAACAGCAGCGCAGTACCTGACCACTTGTTAGAAATGCAGATGCCCAGGTTTTTATCCAATCGTAGACCCCAGGGGCCAGCAATCTGGATCTCAGCAAGGGCTCCAGATGTTCTATACTGGCTGTTTTGAGATCTACTGGGCTGAAGGCACTCAGTCAACATGGACTCGACGAGTGATCACTACGCTTCTTCCTTGGCTCCTCGTGAGTAAAGTGACCACTCCAACCTTGCACTTTACAGGTGAAGGACCCTAGCCTTCCTGTGTGACAGAGCTCCCAAACCTTCCTGGCAGGATGGAGATGACAACTCCAGACCACCCACCCCCCACCTCCACCAAATTAAGTTACAGGCTTCTTATTAAATCTTAAGTGTAGACTGATACTGTTTGTGTTTTGCCACTCAGGTCAGGGCAAGACCGTGCCCTCCCCAGGCCAGGCCGTGTGGGGTGGGCCGGCAGAGTCCTCTGGGCACTTCTGCCGCCGGGCACCCGGCCTGGACTGGGGAGCATGGCTCCCTCCGCCTTAGGGAGGAGACTCCTCGGCCTCGGTTTTGTGACAGATGGAGTTGATAGTCTTTCCACGGAAAGAGGAGGGAAAAGAGCGCCAGTTTTTGACAGGCTGTTCCGTGCCGCAGTTAAGGTCGCGTCTACTGGCGAGGCCGCCCCTACTCCTCGCGCCTGGCGGAGGCAGCTGGGATGCCGGCTCCAGGGGTCTCCTTCCCCTCTGCGCCTGCGGCCACGGGGTGCTGCCCCACGCTGCCCCCAGGTGAGTGCCACTGGTGTTTTTCATCCCTGTGTTATGAAGCGTATTGCCAGGAAAGAGATTTGCAGGCGACGCCGGCCGTGGGTGAAGGAGGGGGGGCGTGTGCGCGTGCGCGCGTGTGTAAGGGTCTCACCGCTCTGAGGCTGGAACGTGTGCTGCTGCTCCTCACGGCTCCCGTGTGCCAAGTTCTTCCCTTCCCCCGGCGCTCGCTAGCCTGCAGTGATGATCAAACCCGGAAAATGAACAGACTTCTGGCTCCCGTCGAAGTAACGGACTGGGGAGATCCAGGAGAACGAATAACACTCCGTCGCCTAAAAAACACAGAGTAAAAAGAGCGGAACAGAGAGGCCAGCGGATGCCGGACTGAACAGCTGCGGCGGCGCTGCGCTGGGCCGGCAGCGCGCCCTTAAGAGTGGGCGGAGCCGCCCTCCGGGCCGCGCACCGCCCCGCCCCCTCCGCGCGCTGAAAAAAGTTTCAACAACAGCGAACCGGGCCAATCGCTGCCCGGAGC
>NW_004955432.1:727783-736959 GCF_000276665.1 Chinchilla lanigera
GGCCGCCTGGGCCGCGCTCGGCCCCATCTTGCTGCTGCTGCTCCGGCCGCTCCTCTAGCCGCGCCTCGCCGGCACCTGCGGCCGGGACCAGAGCGAGCGGAGCCGAGGCGCTCCGGAACTCAGCAGGGCGACTCGGCCTGGCCGGGGTCTTCGCCGCCTGGGCCTTTCCCGTCTCCTCGCCACGCTGAGCCCTGGGACCTGCTCCCGCCCCGCTCCCAGCTCCAGAAACCGCACAGGGCTCTGGGCTGCGGAAGCTAAGCCTGGAGTTCCGGACAGCCTGCAGGAAACGGCGCGGGACGGGACCGAGTCGGAAAAGTGCTGGCCACCGGTCTTCACAGTCCGCAGGGACTGAGCTTGAAGCTGGACTGGAGGGTGAAGGAGGAATTAGACACAAAGGGTCTGTTTATTAGCATTTTTCTGGTGAGGGAGGAAAATAGTGCTTGTGGCCAGTGAGGACCGAGCAATCGTGAGTAAAGAGAAAAGTCCCATTTACCGTTTACTCTTGGTATCAGCACCCAGAGTGCTCGGTGACCAGTGGCGGGAGGCGGCGATTGCCTCTGGAGAGACTCCTAAATTAGTTTCTGATAACTTTGAGCCCTTGACCTTAAATTTCATTGCTACTATTCTGATCTCTTAGCACATTTCTTAGGGTTAAGAGTCCAAAAATGCTGATCTGAAGAGTTACTATGGCATTGAACAATGCCGCTTTTTATTTAAAAAGCTCTGCACTGCCATCTGTGAAAGGCTCTTTATGATGTTTGTGTTGCTGTCAGTTTTGTTCTTTACATCAAAAAATTGTATGTTCAGATATGCAGAGAACGTGTATGCCTCTGCCCCTATCAGGGTGCCCAACCCTGGTACTTCGTATATAAAGTGTATTAAGACTGGAGTTTGTTACCAGTTGCTGTACTTTGTATATATAATTTTTATAAATTGTATGCTTCAGAAATAATTTATTTTTAAGAAGAAATTAAAAGTTTTAAATCCACATCCATGTTAAATCTTTTACCCCCAGAAATGTATCGAATCCACTTGTCACTAGGGATCCAAATCCAGAGTCCATTTGGAAGTGTGCTCTATTAAGAGCAGCCTTAAAATGTACAGTGTGTTTTATAGATTTGAAGTAACATTCTTATTTTCAAAAGAATTTATGGACATTGTAGAATTGTATAAATGCATTTTCAAACTGCCTTAAACATTGTATTTTTATAGACCTCATTTTTTTAAAGTCTTATGATTTAAATAACTATGGCTTTGCGTATTTTTTGGTTTATTAAAATGTGTACATCAGTAAAGAGATTATAAACAATGAATATTGTGTAGTTGTTTTCCAGGATTTGGCCCAGGAGTCGGTGTGGAGGGCTGTACAGAGGACACTGGGAATCCTTAGTCGTCAGTGGGAATTAAAATGCAGTACAAGACAAATGTGGGCGATTTCTGCCTTTAATTTAATGAAGAATTAGACATCTGTAAATGAGGCAGCTAAAAAGATATGTAACTGGCCTTCCTTGATTTTTTTTCAGTGTGTAGAGAATTAACAGAACTGTACTGTGCATAATTTAACGGTAACCCAGGCATCACATTCCCCACCCCCTTTTCTGGGGCTCTCCCCACCCCCTCGAGTAAGCCCCTACCCCCAGGAGAGTCCTCAGGCTAGTAGTCCTTCTCTTGCAATCAAACACTCCAATAACATCTGTTACCAATAGAGCCCAGGAAACCTACAAGACTTAGTACTTCAAAGTCATTTTCACACTTTTGGTGAAAAAGTACAAAATTTTGTTGCAAAACATTCCCCAAAGCAAAAGTAAACACACTGGGGAGAGGAATAATTACCAGAACTTGTAATATTTTTGTGGAGAGTTGTTTAGCTGTGAGCTGAAGGCTGGGCTTCTGCCAGAGCTACTGATCTACACTCAAACGCCCTTAGATAAATAATTACACTCTTAAGCTGTGTCGAGTGCGGATACACTTGACCTTGTAAATAGAAATGTTTGCAGTAGGAATAAACTCCAGCATTGGAAAATCTTTTAAACATTAACACAAAAGAGAGCGCTCTGTCCTCTGGGGATTTGAGCCTGAACCTCGCCAAGCTAGGCACTTGCAAGGGGGAAAAAAAAGTTTATTTATCTTCTATTCGTGGTGTTTATTTAAAGCTTTTCATTTTAAACGCCATGATTGGAAGGCAAGTCAGGAGTTTAAAAGTCACCACAAATAAACTGTGTCTGAGGGGTCGACAGATTAGCAAGATCTGGTGTCTCTTTATTTGATATTAACATGTGCTGAGAAAACATAACCAGATTTCTCCCCTGCCTAAAGTAATTAACAAAGCTCTGCCCCTTCCAACTTCCTCCCACCCCCTATTGCTTGCAAGGTTTCTTTTTCCTCTAACTCACTCTTTTCTCGGGTTTTATGGAAGAATTCCAGGCACTTCTTGGTGCACCTAAAACAAAGATTATATGTACATGTAGATCTTCACAAAGCATAAGATAGTTGTCCCCCTGGAGGAGCCTAGGAGAGCAGTGTGGGGTTGGAATCTCCAGTCACCTGAATGGTTGAGTAAACATATTGTTAAAACAAAGCTGAGCTCCTTGTTTCTTTGGGAAGTGAACAAAGAGTATTCCAAGAGACTTGTAAATGAAATCAGCTTTCTTTACAAAAAAGGAGAGGAGTTAGCAATGCTCCTGCATTTGTCCTTAAATATATTTAAATCATCTCCATCTCATGTTATTTTAACACATTCTTGATGAAAAGTTAAGTCTTTGTCCCAGTAAAAGGCCCAGTTTTCCCCAGTAAGAAGTAAAAGGCATTAGCACTAGAAAAGGCCTGATAATTAACTGCTACAATAAACTCACAACTTGATTTTACAGGGTCCTGTCAAAAGCATCTGCCCGGAATAAATCAACACAGCTAGCTCTTGGGGAGAGAGGACACGAGGCTTTATGCTTTTTTACTTGAAGAAAGTGAACATTGATCTGTAGTCCATTCTGTGTAATTTAAACAATTATGCACCGGAGCCCAGAAGCCCCTGGCCTCCCTACAGGTCTAGTGGGTTCCAGAACAGGTTGTTGAAATGTCAGTGCCCTTGCTCTGCTGGTTGTGGGGTTGTGTGTTGCCATCTGCTTCTAGATAGAAAGGACTTTTACAGATGTTGACATCTGTAATAGCTCACACTCTCCAGGGAGCCCATTGGAATTCTGGACATTTGGCCGTCTCAAATGTCTCCTGGAGCATGCCTGGAAGTACCATTAGTGAAAGAAAAGGTATCCAGCTTTTCTTGAGAACTCTCAAAAACTGGCCCCCGAGAAGTTTTCCAGAGTGGGAGGGGCCCCTTTTGGCTTCCATGTAAAATCATGTGTCCCCACAGCCTTTCCCATTTCCCCAGCTAGCAGGTTGGAATGCTCAGTGACAGTTTATTTGTCCTTGGAGGCACTTCAGTGACAAATGTTTAAGGGAGTGTGGGACAATGGTTGAGAACAAGGAGGCAGTTCATTGAACTGACAGTGACCATACAGTAAATAGAAGGAGGTTCAGGCTTCACTGCCCACCCGAGCACACAGCAATGCTTTTGTATATGATCACAATGGACGCAACATAAGGTCTCTTTATTTTTAACGATATATAGCAGTGTACATGGCCATGCACGTACATAAAGTGGAAAAATGGCTGTAGGGAAGCAAATTCTGCAGAGTAGCGGGAGATCATTGTACTCGGGCAGCACCTGCATGTATCCACAAGGAAGGAAGTAGCTCCTGACCCTGACTGTTGTAACTTCACAGAGCCACAGGTCTGGATGGTAGCATGAGTCTCCAGTGGGGTCTGAGTCGGGGAAGACCCAACTACGTCTCTACCAAGAGTCCAGGGAAACCACACAGCATGGGGATTCCCCTCCTCGAGCCGTGTTCATGCCTTCATCCCATCCCACACTGATATGTGGCTTGAAGAAAGAGACCAAAGAACTCCAGAACTTTCTAAGACATTAAGCCCTATTGGAAATCTCTACAGTACCTTCAAATTTTGGCTTTGCATTAGGAACTTATCAAGTTCATTTGGAAACTCTCTAGTACAACTTCACGCTTCTCTTTTCAGAGCTGGAGAAAGAAAAGGAAAAATTACTTGGTTTTTTAACCTCTTACACCAAAGAACATCAGAAATGTTGTCACTTGACCTGGTTTTCCCAGCTACTCAGGCAAAGTTGTTGGGAGCTTTGTGTTACACATGCCTAGTGGCCAGAGTTGGACTCCTGTCGGTGAGTTAAGTTGGACTTTACTGTACTCCATTTGAGAGACTGGCCCTGGAAGACAGTGCAAAGTGCTCACCCTTGACTATTGTAATGACAGAAGTAATGTGCTATTAGCAGAAATACCTTCTAAGGCATCCATTTAATCAATTTCTTAAATAACAGAATGATCTACTACAAAATAGTGGACTGTATACACTATATTTTGGCACAAAGATGGTCATTCTCCCACTAGTAACCAGGGCTCTAAATAAATGATTTCAACAATGTTTTATTAAAGGACGACAAGAGCCCTCGAGCTGCATTAATCGGGGAGAAGTCGAGTGGCACTTTTGTTATGGAAATGTTAAGCACATAATAGCACAGCCAAACAATGTGCAGCCACTTCATTCTTTCAGCCACGCTGACACCTCTTAAAGAGGAGCTGCAGGGAAGGATGTGGGAAAGATTTGCTTTCCTAGAAAGCTTTCAGCTCATATTTTGGAGGGCTACCTCCAAACCCTGTGTAATATGCGTGCAACAGAAGCCAGAAGGGCTGCTGAGAGGGAGAAAGGCTTTCCACCTGGTATTTCAAAAACACAGGTTCCCCAATAAAACCAAGTCTACTTTTTTTGAGGTGGCATTTGCCAAAATAATGTTTTGGTGAATAGGTTGAGTTCAGTTTTATAAAGTTGATCGATGACTCAGTGGCTCTCAGTGATGTTCAGGATGCACCACAGGTAGTTACGCCACAGTACGTTCTCCTTAACAAATAGGAGGCATCCTAAGCCTCCTGACAGGTGAGCACACAACATCACCCAGCACCTCTTTGGTTCATAACAAAAAATAAATAAGACGATTGTATTTGTTCCCAGGTTTTACAATGCCCTTGCTCTCTCTGGAGGTATCCTTACAAGCATATTTCACTGTTATAAGTTAGATAGGTTATTTGAAGTTTCTCTGACACCATCGAGGGTAACTTCTCATGACTATGCTGCACTGTATATTTTATCCCTGATCAGATCCTGCTGCGCACCAAAATAAGGAATATTTCAGTCAAATTTTAGGCCTCCTTTTTTTTTTTTTTTTGGTTTTTCTCCGGTACCGGGAACCGAACTCACGACCTTGCGCTTGCCAGGCAAGCGCTTTTGCCGCTGAGCTAAATCCCCAGCCCTAGGCCTCTTTTTGAAAGCAATTCTTTTATGAAAGTGGCTCCCTTCAATTTTCAGTTTTAACCCATATCACTTCTTACCTGTCCGATAGTTCCACCTATTGGGGCAATTTTCTATAACAAACATTGCTGTCAGCTTTTGTGATGGCTAAAGTTTAGGTCTGTACTCATGAACAAGTGGTGGGATCAGTAAAAGTTTCCACAGGCATGCACCATGGGGGTATTGGGTGCAGCAGTGCCCACGGGCATGTGACACTACCATGTCTCTACATAAGCTGCCAGTCAAGTCAGGGACACAAACACGCACAGACACTATTAACACACAAAACAAGCACAGAAGAGGATGGCTTACCAACATCAGTGTGGGAAAGCTTCTTACAGAAGGTGACACTGAAGGGGAGTCCAAAGTCAGGCATAGGAGTTCACTGCTAAGAGAAAGGTGAAGAGGAACACCTGCCAAAGCAGCACTGGAGCAGCACAGTGTGGCAGTGCTTCCTGCATGTACACAACGGCCAAAGCGTGATGGAGGATGTGATAGGGCTGAGTCAAAAGAAGGGCCAGTGCCTGGTTGTGGAAACCTTGAAGGTCATGGCAGGGCACGGACTTTCCCCTACACAGTGTAGAAGTCAGAGAATGTCTCAGGGTTCCCAGCTGAAATACAGCATTTTGAGAAATACAGCATTTTGTGCAGAACTTATGAAAGTTTTAGGGAATGAAGACCAGTGGTACAACATTAGTAAGGAGACCACCACAGTGTCCAGTAGAGAAAGATAACTTACTAGTCACGTGAGGAACAAAGCAGATTCAAGACCCTGAAATTGGTCAGACACTGGTGCAGGAGTGGGAGAAGCCAGTAGGACTGCTGCTGGGGTTTTAACTCAGAAAACTGGTAACTGGAATCACAGTTGGGCCTAGGAGAAGAAAGGTTAGAGGGTAATTGATGTTAGAGGACATTTCAGATATCCTGGTCATGGTGTGCTACAGGACAGGCTCAGAGTAGTGGGCTGTAGATAGTGACTCATCCTCACAGAGCTTGAGGAAGATGGGCAGAAGAGCGGTTACCAGCAGACTACACCAGGAGGATGGGCCAGAAAGATCTGAGCTGCAGGATCCTGTTGCATGGATCATTGTTTTCAGAGCATTTTGGAGAGCTAATTTGGTGGTCATGAATTTCTTCATTTGTTCTTTGTCATGGAAGTGTCTTATTTTTCTATTGATTTTGAAAGACAATTTTGCAGGGTACATCCATCTGTTGTTCTTCTTTGCTTCATTTTGCAGCTGTTGGATTGAATTTCCACATTCCCTTGCTATTTTCAAGATGCTGCTTTTTGTGGTCATTAACTGCAATCCTGTCTTCTAGATCTGATATTCTATCTTTGCCTTTGTTCAATCTGTTGCACATACTTTCAGTGGGATTTTCTGGCTATCTGTTTGAATCTGCTTCATGGCTTCCATTTCTCTCCTCTGTTGAGCATTCATGGTTTCCATCGTTTCCCCAAGCTCCTCTTTTTTTTTATTATTTTTTTTTATCTGTGTCTACTCTAGGCTTGTTGAGCATGTCTTTCATTTTGATTGTCATTTCTTTTTTACCTAAGAGATTATTTTTTATATAGCCACTTCCATTTGTTTTTTCACTTCTGCCACTATCACTTCAAAGAATTTCAGAATGTGGTTTCCTATTTCTTTGTCTCATTGGGATCAGGGATATAGCTCAGAGGCACAAGCACCTGCCTGGCAAGGTCAAGGTCCTGAGTTTGATTCCTGGTACCAAAACAAAAAAAAAAAAGGACTTGGTCTTCTATCTCATTATGCTCTGGAATTGTCCTGGAAGTCTGGAGTTGCATTTTGCTTTTGTCTTGTCATTTTTTATTTTATTTTGCTTTCTGTGTTTGTGCTTATAGATTTCTTATGGTAGATAGCTTTATCACTAATATTGAGGCTTCTCTATGAATTGTCTATTCCTAAGAGATGTCTTTGAGGTGTAAGTGGTTTTTGTCTTTGTGTCTATCCCAAGATTCTGCCTTCCCAATTTATTAAGGATAAGATGTTGGTATCTATTTGTCTCAGTACCCCATCCTTTGGTACTGGACTATGGTGATGGTTATTACCCTAGTTAATCACAGTACTGTCATACATACAAGGGAGAAAATCTGATTACAGCATATAGACATCCTGGTTAAAGAAGTACAATTAACAATAACAGTAGCATCAAGTACTGACAAACTGTGGTAACTATTAATTTTGGTACCTCGAACTATAGTTCTATAACAAAATCCAACATATACTAGGAACTTGTATGCAATGAGTTTCCCATTGATTGATTAATTTTATCTTGATTTGAGGGTATTTAAGAGGGACAGAGGAACAAACAGAGTGATAGATAAGGACAGGTATAGTAGAAGTAAGGCTGTAAGGCAAAGGATGATCACTCAAGTTTTGGGAAACTGGAGGGGAGTTCAGGAGAGAAAGAGTGAAAAAGAAAGCAAAAGAATATTCAAGTGAACCAGAAAGAGAAGAGACTATGTTCACTCACATGAGGGTATCGTAAATCAGGAGAGACTATTGAGGGAAGAGAGAAAGAAGATGAGTAGAACAAAACAGAAGTCAAGGTAAGAAACCTACACAGTATAAAAAAGAATCAAAAACTGAAACCAAACAAAAAGCAAAACAAACAAAATCCCAACCAGGCTGAAAAAGGGAAACCACTCAAACAGACAAAGAAAAAGAAAAATAGTAAAATTCCTCTGGTGATAGTATCCAGGTTCTGTGGTAGTGTCAAACTCAGGTCCCAGAAATGTACTTTGTAATGCCACCAAGTTTGCAGTAGCATTTGTGCTGGGTTTGGGATGAATCTGGCTCTGGATGTGGGAGCTGGGCTGATCTTCAGCTGACAATGTTTTTGATGTCCCCTTTTCCTTACTGTGCTCGTCTCTACAGTGCTGTCAAGTATGGAGAACCCGGGTTGCTCCCAGACCCACGTGCAGTTGGCTCCTTCTGGACCTTACACAGCTTTGTCTGTCACATACCACTAGCTCTCATTTAGAGCTGGTTGTAGGGCAGGGGTGTGTCCTTGTTCCTCCACAGGCTAAGGCTGCTTTCTTGCTTGCACCACTGGGCCAAGGTGGCCATTAGAGTAGAGTCTGGGTGGTCCCAGCTCCTACCTCTCAGCAGAATTTCCCTAGCCTGATTCCCAGCTGCTAGCAGTCTAGCAGTGACTGGGTGGCTTTTCCCTCCTTCCACTCCAGGACTTTGGCAGTGAAGCGTCCCAGGACTGTTCTGCTGCTGGGGTTTGCCTCAAACCCTGCACCTCACTCACCAACTGCTGGCTCTGTGGGGCGTCTTGGGAAGCAGTGTCCTGCCACACTGGGCCTGCTTTGCCAGAGCACCATGAACATATCCTAGTAAGCAAAATGAATTAACTGAATTTCTAAGGAAACAAAGCAGCCTACGCTAATATTGGTAATACTAATAATCACTATTATAATCAGAGTAGCACTAAGAATATAAAAATTACCAAGATCATCCCATTATATTAAAATAACAGTAAAAATAGACAATGATTATCAGTGTAATTGAGTGACTATATATAATAATCACTACACACAGTGCTGAGCACAATATGCATCGCACCATCTTGTCTCTGCAACTTAACTACCATCATTTTGCAAATAAGAACTGATGCTTAAACACCTTGGCCATGGTCTTTCAGTGAGGAATTTCGTGAATATGTAATCTATGTCTGTTTGTGTGGAGGTTGAGATCTTGATTTTTTTTTTTTTTTTTTTTTTT
>NW_004955432.1:737374-858382 GCF_000276665.1 Chinchilla lanigera
AAAAAAAAAAAAAAAAAAAAAAGAGAAACATCATTGTGCAGCATGGGACTCAGATCTGTGGCAGGAAGTGTACCTCAGTATTAGCAATTAATGCCACCAAGGGTCATCATTATTCTCTTCCCTACATATTTATCAATGAATAAAATAAAATTCCAAATTTCATCATTGAATATTATCTTACTTTCACAATTAAAACCTTTAAAAAATAATATTTGGAATCATAAAAAAAGAAACAAGAAAGCACAGATTCAGCCCTGCAGTCTCTGCCCCTCGGGACCTGTGCCCGTGCCTCCAAGGGAGAATCCCTCCGTTCTACTCATGTTCAGCAGACTTCAGAGTCTCCTGATGAAGGGATACTTCTCGAAGCAGAAAGTAGTACTGAAATTGTTCTCCTTGAAAAAGTGCACGGTGTATGAAAATAGAGCACAAAAATGTTAGAATAAGACTCTGGAGAGAGTAATGTGAACCAAGGTTTCCTTCTTCGGCAGTGGGCGTGCAACACCAAAATTCTGCTTTTGAATCACATGCGCTTGTCTTCTGCTGTAAGGAGAACATTCTTCCGTTTGCAAAGAATAACTTCACTTTTCTCTTTGTCTACATCCATTCATTAAAAATTTTATCTTCTCTTTCTCAAAGTACGAGGGCTGGGGATTTAGCTCAGCGGCACAGCGCCTGCCTGGCAAGTGCAACATTGTAAGTTCTATTGCCAGTACCTGGAAAAAAAACAAAAAAAAAACCTTTCTCCAAGTAGGGTCATTCCTTATGAGTACACATGGGCAAATGCAAGTTTTCATACAAACACCAACCTTTATTTTTGGTTTTTAAATATGTTTTATAAGAAGAATGAGGTCCTATTATTTTTCAGTATATTAGAAAGTACTGCATATTGAAGTGTAGTTGTCTTATTCTACTGAAGTTTTTTCCATTTTATTTTATTTTATTTTCTTGCAGTGTTAAAGGATTGAATTCAGGGTGTAATGCGTGTGGAGCAAGTGTTCTGCTCCTGAGACACATCTCCAGCCCTTTAATGAGGCTGAAGAAAAATTAAACCAAAAATTTTCTGGTGCTTTCTATGCGTTAAAGTATGCTCTGATTCTTGGCATGTGCTGGAATAAAATGCACCACTGTAATCTGGAAGGACAATTTATCTATAACGACTAAGTTAACCATAGCATTTTATATTATGAATTGTTTTTAAAATAATCATTAGTGAGCTCTAGAAATAAAGAGACTCATATTTCATTTAAATTGCCAAATGGAGTCCTTGTTCAGTCTATGGACTTTTCTCGTTTTCTAAAATTCAAGCTATTGAAACTGGTATTATTTATAATAAAATAAAACAAAAATTGGCCAATATTAAGATTATCAGAGGGACATTAGTGATTTTATCATTTGACCTCTGCTGCACCACAGACTACCTCAAAGTTTAATGGCTTATGTTTTTAATCATTTATTTCATCTTAATTCCACAAATTAGCACTTGGAGCTGGGTTCCACTAGGTAATGCTTCTTCTGGCTTCTTTGGGGTCCCTGGGCTTTAGTCAGCTGGAGGATGGGGGAGAGGAGGACTGGTTCTTGGTGGCTTCCTTCTGGTCTGGCTACTGGCTTTGTTGGCAGTGGAACCGGCCCCAGTATGGTGTTTCTGGTGTCTAGGCGTGTAGCCCCTGGTCGCTTACCATGGCACCGAGATCCGAAAAGCAGTATAACCAGGGAAGGCCCAGTGCGCCGGCACTTTTCGAGCTTCTGCCTATGTTGCATTTGCTTAGATCCTGTGGCCAGTGCAGGTCATTGACTCAGCCCCACTGCAGGGGTGAATGAAGAGCTGGGCCTCTCTACCAAAGAGGAGCGAGGCTGCGTAGCAAAGGGCGTGTATCTGGGAATGGAAAGGGTGACAGCAACCACTCCATAAATAGTCTTCCAACTCAATGAATGGATTTCCCTGGGTTGTATTCCCACGTCTTCTGCTGGCATGACAGAAAGAGATATGAGAGTGGTTGGTAGGTTTCATTTTCAGAGTTTATGGAATTCGGAGCCAAAAAGCCAGAAAGGACCTGAAATACCATTCTATTTTACTTACCAGAGACTTGGCTCATTTCTTCATTTCTTCCGCTTCAGTATATCCTCCATAATGCTGCAAAATTGTATTGCCTTCCAAAAGAGGTTCAGAATCAGCTTGTCAAGTTTCTTTGAAAACATTTTATTGTGACTTTAAATGAATTATAAGTAATTTATAGATCAATATGGAGACCACTGGTAGTCTTACAGTACCTTCCTATCTTTTCAGGTAAACACTATATTGATCCATAAACAATTCTTATTGAAAGTTTTATATATTTTTTCTCATTCAGGTCTTTGTATTTCTTCACAGACTTATTCCTAGGTATTTTATAGTATCTGTGGGATTATTACTGTTACAATGCTTTAATTGATTGAACAGTAGGATACTCCTGGTTGTCATGTATTGATCTTGTATCTAAACACCTTGCTGAAGTCTTAGGAGAACCACCCCAACTAACTTTCAATGATTTGCTAAAAGGACTCACAGAACTCAGTGAAAGCTATTGCCGTAGTAGGTGTGATGCAATACAAGGAAAGGATTCACCCAAAAGGCAGCCAGGGTGAAAATTCACAGAGCATCCACTCCGTTGTCATTTTATCACACAGCTAGAAGACATGGGAATACACATGGGTCCTTGCCATGGGGGAGCTTTCCTGAGCCCTGGTGCTTGTGATTTTATTCAGTCCAAGGCTTCATTCTGTAGGAATGATTACATCACTGATTGCCCAACTGGCTGATCTCAGCTTCCAGGTCAACAGATCCTTGGGATACAAAAATCACACAGTTAGGGGCTGGGGATTTAGCTCAGTGGCAAAAGCGCCTGCCTGGCAAGCGCCAAGTCGTGAGTTCGGTTCCCGGTACCGGAGGAAAAAAAAAAAAAAAAAATCACACAGTTGGTCTTCATGGTCCAAACTGGTCCAAACATGGTCCAAGACCATTACTGTTGTAAATCTGGCCTAAATACCTTAATGTCTAAAGGGGCTGGAAGCCCACATGCTCCTGCAAACACACCCACAAACACACACACACAGAATCTGACTTTAGACAGATAGGTACACAGGGAAGGAGTGTTTTAAGGAACTTTTTAGATAATATTAGACATTCTCTGATATGTAGCTCACTCAACAAGTGGTGGGCTTTTAAATGTTTTTTTTTTTAAAGCAGAATCTGAAATGACGTCAGTGAACATTTCATGATCTGCTACACTAAAATCCATTGGCCATGTACTTTTAACAGAGCTTTTACCCATGCTTAATTTTGTGATATCATGCTTTGGCCTGTTTTTTTGCTTTTCTGTGATTTTTATTGGGGGGGGGCGTTGGTGGTGGTACTGGGTATTGAACCAAGGGTCTTCACATGCTGGGCAAGGGCTCTGCATGCCCAGGTTGTTTTACTTTTTTATTTTAAGACACTGTCTCACTAAATGACCCAAGCTGGCCTCAAATCTGTGATCTTCCTGCCTCAGCCTTTTGAGTTGCTGGGATTATAAGTGTATACAACTCCACCTATCTATGCTTCAGGGGTTTTTTTTGAACAGTATTTGTCACTGAGTTAGGAAGTGAAGCCAAATATGGACACATTTTATTTTATAACATTAAATAAACTGTATGGGTCAATATCATCGCTGATATCATAAAATTCTCTATTGGAAAGATATCAGGCTTAAGATGTAGTTTTCCAATGTTCTAATTTTGCATACACAGGACATTTTCATATTTGCAAACCAATTCTGCTCTTTTCCTTAAATTGTACTTAATTGTTTTTGACAAATGTTTGCCTATTTCCAAGTCTAATAAACATGGTTTTCAGCCAGATGTGGTGGGGCATGCCTTATAATCCCAGCACTCTGGGGGGCTGAAGCAGGAGGATCATAAATTTGAGCCCAACCCAGACAACCTAATGATTTAACAAAGGCCCTAGGTTCAGTCTTCAGTATTGAAAACTAAAATGTTCTCTTGTAGTCATTCTTGGAAATAAAAATGGTATTTCATATTTTTTAAAAGTCACTTATTCTATATATGCAGCAGAAATATCTTATGCATACTTCCCATTTCATCGTATGGAATATTTAAAAGTGTTCCCTTAAGAATTGCAATTAAATGCAATTTTAACTTCTCCATTAAAAATCATTCGTAGGTGAACTGCTAGTGCCTGTATGCAAATGCATAGCAGAAGCTATGGATACAGTTTGGTGCATTTGATTTTCTTTGTGCTAAGGCACAAGTGGTTTTACTCTCCAGTATTTTTGCTACACTGATGCAAACAAAGGTCAGCCAGGGCACAAGGAAAGAGGGCCTGGGCTGCCTGACCTCCTGCCCCTGGGGGATCTTGGAAACCACTGCGAATCTGCACAGCACTCTGAACACTGCTTGTGATGGACTTTTTTCTTTCTAATATTTATAAAATGTGTGTCTCATGATTACTTTCATGACTTGTTGTCCCAGTTAGCATTTCCAGTGAGATCACAAACCTGGTTCATGGCTGTTCTTCTTCTATACTGACTTCTGGGCTGATACTTGTCACACTGTTATTATGATACTTGGTATAGGCTTCCAGGATCTCCTTTGTGGAGTTGAGAAATTTTCTTTGCAGTTTCTTTTTCTTAATTGTTCTTTTTGAGGGGTTCTGCTTATTGAACTATTGTTGATGATTTATATTTTTAGAAAGATTTTTATGTAGATTTTTAAAATATAAAATTTTATTACATAAAATATTCTCTTTCAGTTTTTTCACTCCCACATCTTCATTCTTGACTTCATCCATGACTCCTTTCTTTGGAGGTTTTGCATATATTATTGTTTTTTGCAAACAGCAAGTTTTGAGTTTCAACTACTAAATTATTACTTGGAGTTGTTCCTTCTCTTGCTAATTTTTGGTCTTAATTTTGTTTTTATTCTTCTACTTTAGATTTCTTGTTCTTTTCCTAAATGGTTAGCTCGTTTATTTGTATTTTTTATGTGTTCTAATAAGTTAATTTCTGAATGCTGCTAATTTTCCTTCGTATAATTTACGGGTCCTATTCCACTGGTTCCCATGTGCTATTTTCTTACCATAATTAATTTCCAAACAGTACATACTTTTTATTTTTGTGTGTGTGTGTTTGTAGTACTGGGGACTGATGAACCCAGAGGGCTGAGCGTGTTAGGCAAGTGTCCTGCCACTGAGCTCCGCGCTTCCAGCTCTTCATTTCCTATTTAACCTCAGAATTATCTAGATTATGTTTTTAAAGTTCTTGCTGTTGTTTTCTCATTTTATACCATTTTGATCAAACCACTGTTTGCAATTTCATTTATAGCACCTCTATATCTTATTGTGATCCCTCCCTACACCCCACCCACACCCCTACCTCCCACCCCCCACCCAGGTGCTGGCAATGGAGCCCAGGCCCTAAGCACCCTACACGACCAGCCCTTTTGATACCATTGGGAGACACTAATATTTTGACTGGCCTTGGATTTGCAATCCTTATGCCCTAGCTTCCTGAATAGCTGGGATTAGACCACTGCACCCAGCTCAGTTTCTTATTTTACTTCTGTCAGCTTTGTGTATATACAGAACCAACTCAAATTCAATGCTTAGGTTCAATGTTGACCTCATGGGGAAATTTGATTTGGTTCTCCTCCAGTTCAGTTTGTTACCAGAAATGTGGAGAGAATAGAGTTCATGAACCACAGTACCACTGTATTTTGAAGTGTTTGAATGCACTTAAGCATGTGACATTTTATATCTATGGAAGAAAAGGACTTAATGATTTAAACTGGGAGTTTGCCCTCTTAATTGTTGTCTTTAACTTTACCTTATGCAAAATGTGGCTACAGTTAGTTTTACTTTGTTAATTTATACTGTTTTTAAGCTGACTTCACTTTTTCTCACTGCAGTGAAAACCACACTGAAAATTTAGAAGACTCAGTTAATCTAAAATGAGAAAATAAAAAGCATCCACAATAATAACACCTAGAGATCATCTATTTATATTTACATATAACCTTTTAATCTTGTCCATATTTAAATAAAGTCAAGGTGGGCAATACACATTGTTTTGCACCTTGTTTCATTATACAAACATGTCCTTCAATACCACTTGAAAGACTGATACACTTCTCACATCTCTTTGTTTTCCATCCACCTATCTTCTTGTAAATAGTGTATAGCTGGTTATACTGACTTTTATTTGGTTGGTCAATCAGTTTATTTTTTTAAATTTAATACAGCTTTTATCTCTTCATGGTTATTTAAATCTATCTATATGTATTAATTCCTTGTTTGTTTCAATTTATTCTTACTATTTACTTTGTGTTTTAAATTTACCATGCTCTCTTGTTAATTTATTTGAATCCTAGACCTTTGTTGGATAGATCATGCTTTCTTTCAGCTATGTTTCCTTGCACCTCCTCACTGCCCCATTGTGTGAGTAACTCGCATATCTATATCTTCTAGTGTTTATCTTCAGAGATAGGTCCTGTGTTTAGCTACTATTTTCTGTCAATCTCTGAAGTTAGTCAGTTTCTGTCCGCTCCTACTAAAGAAAACAATAACCTTTCCCCTCCTCTTTCTCCCACCCTCAGGGTAATCACATTGTAGTATATACACTGTTTCCTGTGGCTGGCTACTGAGGCTTTATCTTTGTGACCAATAATAGGAAGGAGCAATAATACATGTTGCTGTTTTCTTTGTGGAGGAAAGCAAAAGTAGAGGTATTAAATCATATGTACTTTAAAGAGTTGTTATGAGAATTTGACAGAAAATTCTGTGACAGTTTAACAAAACTCTTTTTACCAGCTAGAACCAAAGTTCCTCTTAGGGAAGAGATAGCCTCCTTTGGAAGACTTTGGCGAATTCTCCAGTAGGGAGCTGGAGAGCCACTCCAACATGGAAAGGCCGAATGGGAAACACAAGATGGCAATGCAAGCACTTCTCATGAGCCATGATCTGTGTGGAGAGGGCACGAGTGTGAGGAGAAGAGTGGGGAAGAGGGTAACAATATGGAGGATAACAATAACATGACAAAAGACTGAGCTTGAGGCAGCAGAAGTAGTGATGGGGTCTCAGAGAATGCCAAGTTGAGAACCTCAACTTGATCTCCCCTGTGAAACTGATGTGTATCTTGCACTGTTCTCTGAGATTCTCACAGAAGTCTGCCACCCATCACTTCACCTTACTAAATCCATACTCTCGACCTTGTATGTGATGGAGGAGCACAGTGCTCCAAAGAAAGAGCTTTGCCTCACTATGGTTAGTGCTGGTGTGGAGATACAAAAGTTCAGAGGAAAGTAGAAAAAATTAATGCCCTGAGAGTCCAGTGGATTTTCAGAGAGAACACAGGACTCCATGGAAGCAAGGAAGAGATGTGGAGAGGCATGGGTCAGATGGTCAGTAAGTGGCAGTCATTACTGTCACTGAAGAAGAGAGTAGAGGTGACAGTCTCCACCTTCTCTCTGGTAGAGGGTAACCTGTGGGCCTCAGGAGTCCGTACTGGGAAGTCTATCCCGTGTGCCCTAGACTAGTGCAAAGTTGAGAACTAGGGTGTAGCTCAGGGCTGCTGATCCTCAGCAGCATGTCTTGTGTATCCAGAGCAAGTTCACATATGATACTGCTGTGGTTTGCATGAGTGTTCCCACCACAGCCCACGTGTTAAAGGTATGGCCCCCCAGTACACCCTCCTGGGATGTGGTGGAATCTTTAATAGGTTGGACTGAGTGAGGGACCCCTAGGTAGACACTCACTGTCTGAAGGAGATTCTGGCCTCTCGCCCATCTGGTCCTGGGTTATGGTATAAGAGCTTTGCTCTACCACCCAGCCTTACTACATAATGTGCTGCCCTTGCCAAATACCCCAAGCCATGGCTCACCCCATGTGGGGCCAGAACCCCCAGAACTGTCACCTAAAATAGCCTTTTTCTATGTAAAACTTAAGGTACTTGGCTTTTGCATCATAAGGAAGCAGGATGAATACAAAGGTGAAACGATGGTAACTGAAGCCACAAACCATACTGCCCCAGTCTTGGAGGTAGTTACTTTGAAAGTGTCATCAGGTCCTCAGAACTCATCTGCTTTTCATCTGAAAATTTCCACTGGAAGGGATGGTAAAGGCAGCTTTCTTAGCAATAAGTTTAAGGATTCTTTGCACATTACATTTACCTCCCTTACATTTTGCCTCCCTTGCCAACTCTCACTTTAAACATTCATTTTCCATTGGAAGTTACAAAAAACACAGAACTAAGCCAAATCTTTTGGAATAGATTTTTTTCATCAACTAAATGCATCGCAGGCCTGCCATCTGACTTTAATTCATTTGTGATGTCACCAGGAAGAACACTTCACCCAGGAAACAATTCTGCTTGGACTTAAGTGAGGTCTTCACCCTTCTGAGCTATTTATTCGTCAGTGTTTATTAAGCGTCTCACTTGTGCCAGTGCCTGTGCTGGGCACCATCCATGCAACAGCGCTGGTCACCATCGCTGCCATCACCAACAGCAGTGAGGGGCGTAGTCAAGGTGGAAGGAGAGGGGATTTTCAGTCACCTCCACAGTCCTGTCACCTCTCTCCCTGCCATCCAAACAGGCATCATCGACACGAGCTGTGTGAAGATGCTGGCATGCTTGCCAAGCCCGCACGATCTCAAAATGTGCATCAGGTGCCTCTGCCAGACCTCACTAAGCTCCTGGACATTAACGTGTTGAGATGCATTGTCTTACAATAGCAGAATAACAACCTTCGTTTCTCCCTCACTCCCTCCCTCCCTCACACTTCTGCAACCTAGATGCTGGGGTTCCCCACATGCCAGGCAGGTCGTTCCTCTGCTGTGAGCACCAGCTGGATACCCTCAGTTCAGGCCAGCTCTGGTACTATCTGTCTACCTGAAGGCGGCATTAGCTGGCTTGGGTGGGGAGCTCAGTCCCACACCCCTGATGCTGCCTTTGGACAGCAACCCAAGCCCCAGGTTGTTTAACTGTGCTTCTGACTATAAAATGGGATTTCTATGAGCACAATCTTGGGTTCAATTACTTTATAGAACTCAGGGAAACACACTTAGCAGCTTATTATAAAAGATATTATACAGGCTATGGGTGAAGAGATGCAGACAGCGAGGTAGAGGAAGAGATGTGGAGCTTCCATATCATTTTCAGCCAGCCTCTGTGTGCTGGGCTGTGAGGCCCAAACCCTGTCCTTTTGGATTTGCAAGGAGGCTTCCTTAGGTAGGGATAACTGGTTACAATACAGGTCACTGGTGATTAACTCAGCTTCCAGCCCCTCTTCCCTCCTTGGAGGATGGGAGGCTGAGATTGAATATTATAACCCTCTAATCTTATCTCAGTCTTTTCTGAGCAGCCCCATACTGCAACTACCTAAGGTCAACTCCTTAGCATACAGAAAGACACCACTTTCGAGGTTGCAGGTCTCTTAGAAGCTGTGTGCCAGGAAACGGGAATGAAACCCACACAGCTATTTTATGATATCATACATTGACAGCTGCTATATCCCTAGGTTACTCTTTAGTTCTTCTGCTTCAGTTCTTGCTTTTCTGGTCTTCCCAATTCCCCATCCATCAGCTTCATGTTCCCAGTGCCTCTCACCCTGTACTTCAGGTTATGACTATATTTCTCTGTTTCAGTCTTAATGTGGCTGCCGCGGCAGGGACATTTCTGTGCATGCAGCCTTCAGGAAGTGACAAGGTCCCTTGGTATGGCATCGGTCACAGCTCAAATGTCTCTTGTGCTTGTTGTCCCGGATATGGGTTGAAACCCAAACTCCCAGTGCATGAGAATGCAAACTCCTTTGGGCATCACAGATGTGATTAGTCAAGTTATTAAAGTGGATTTATGCTGGAAAGGCCATTATGATTGACATCCCTACTTTAAGAAAGGGGGCATTTGCACGCAGATGTATGTGCACACAGAAACATGTTGTCAAGAGGAAGCCAGAGACTGGCTTATGCTTCCACAATATAGGAATGCTGAGCTGGGGAAAGGCCCAGAGCACCCATGCCTTATGGCCTCCCAAGGACCAGCCTGCAACATTGCCATCTGAACTTCCCTTTTCCAGAATTACAAGAAGGCCTGTTGTTTAAGCCACTAAGTTCATGGTCCTTTGATACAGCAGCCTTAGCAAACTGATACAGAGCATCTGAAAAGAATTTGGATTTAGAGAAGTAACAGTTGTGGTTAAATATTTAATTTCCTTCATTGAGAAGCCTGTACAGTTGCTGTATTTGTCTGTTAGATTTTGCTTTAAAGAAAGCTTATTCCCTCTAAAGTAAGTATCATATCCCATAATGCTATCATATTTGTAACAACAGCTTTCTAAGGTCATATTCACCTTGACGGGAACCCAAACTTTAATCCAATATTTCCCATGAATGCACATCTATGAGAAATATCTAGAGAGCTTGTCTCAAATGCAAAGTTCTGAACTCCATGCTAATAACTACTGAATGAGAATCTTTGAAGGTTGAAAAGTCTACTGATCATACTTGGAGAAGCTCTAACATGAGCTGAAGGAATTATTAGATGTCATATTTCATGGCTCTATTGTAGAATATTACAGACTGGGTAATTTATAAATAAAATGCACTCATTTCTTACAATTGTGGAGGCTGAGAAGTCTAAGATCACATGGACTAATTCAATGAGTACCTTTGGGTTGCACCACTCCATAGTGGGAGGGGGAAGGGGAAAGAAAAAGCGGGGAGAGAAGAGGGCTAAACTCACCCTTGTATCAGCAGCCCATTCCTGCAGTAACTGACCTACTCCTGAGATGACAGCATTAGTGAGCGCATGAGGACAGAGCTCTTGTAATCTAATCCCCATTTAAAGGTCTCACTGTTCGCCATGTTGCACTGAGAATTACGTTTCTAGTACGTGAACTTGGAAGACAGGCTCAAACCACTGTTCCACGGACAGTGCTGAAATCCCATTATAGAAACAGCACCTTTCTAGCTAACATCTGAGATAATATTCCAGAAATAGTGCCACTCATTGCATATCTTAAGAGAAAATGATATTGTTATGGAACTCCACAAAATTCACACAATTACAGTTTAATGAAGGAGAAAATTACTGCTAAACGGGTTATATTCCCAAGTAAAGCCTACAGCCAAGAAGACCCACAAATATACTTATTTATTCAATAAATGTTCTGTACTCTTATGTACTGGAGAAAAAAAGCAGTGATTAGTGGAGCCTGCCTTCTCTGAGCTTACAGTTCAGGTGGGAAACCAAGGGTGGGTGAGAATTCTAGCTGTTTTTGCAACTTTGCCTTATACCGTTGTGTTTTCTTCTTTCTCTGTAGAAAAGGGAATGTAGTAATACTGAAAAAATGCACTACAAATCTATCTATCTGTCTGTCTATCTATCTATAAAACTCCATAACATTTTTAGAGAACAAAAAGATTATTGACCTAAATGTTAGGTTTGAGATTTAAAGTGATAGCATTGCTCTGGAGAAATAGTACTGCTACTCCCCTGTGGGTTAATCTAGCTCTTCAGACCCATTCTGCCTATGAGTTTGTGTTAGAGAAGAGTCCAAGGCTTACTGGTGTTAATTGTTCCCTTTAGCAGGCAACACCCAGGACAGAGATGTGTTTCTGATTTTCTCAGTGATCCTAACCTTTCTGCAAGAACCCCAGAGAGATTAAATTTCAAGGGAAGATGTGATCACAGGTTTTCAAGCAAGATGGAAAGGTGCTAATAAAAGAATTAACATTCCAACCCACATTGAAAAGCGAAGAAAAGAATTAAAATGTCTGTCCCTAACAATTGCTAAATATTACTTGCCATATTATTAATAAAGTTTAGGTGACATTTTAGTCATAGGACAGAATAAGTTGTAGTTTACATTTAAGATAATGCTGAAATAGTTTCCCCAATGAGCACTGTGTTAAAACCTAACACGATTATAATACATTATTTTGCCAATGTTTGCACACATTTTCTTCTGATATACATGAGTGCATTTCTCAAAACCCAACGCTAGATTTGAAAATAGAACTTTAGAGGGAAAACAGCAATCATCTACTACCATGCATCCACTGCAGACGGGAAAGGACAAGCTATATAATTTAGCAGCAAAGGCTTGTTTTTCTTCTACGTTCCCAGTGTCATATTTCAGGATTTTTTTGTGGAGTTTTAGAAAGAATGATGAAGACACGGTTCCTAAACCCACAGCCACTTTAAGAGGATACAACATGCCTATTAATAATTGTATTACTCCTCTATTATTGCTAAGAATAATGATGGGCTGGAAGCATTGGCCTCTGAGCTGAATTTATCCTGAAATGTTTTCAATTAACTCTTGGCACCGGCAGGAAAGCATCAAACATTTCCCAGGCTGAAATATGGAAAATCTGCAGGGAACATCTCAGCAGGAGAGGAATTTCATTAAAATGAGCGCATCAGAATCCAACAACTTCTGCTCCCCCTTTAAGCTCCCTATTGATAAGGAGTCCCTGGAGATTTTTATGGATTTGCAAAGAGAAATGATTCATAAGATCTTTTCAGAGAGGTTGCTTTGGCCTAGCTCTTTGAATTATTATCTGCTCACTGATGAAAAAATGGTCAGACATTTGGCATAACTGTGACCGCTCCACGTGAGGCTGGCCCGAGTTTCACACTGCAGACAGCTACTTTCTGCCTTCACCTCCATGGGATGTGACACCCAGACCTGTTTCCCAGGTCTCTCAAGTGACAGTACTGTCACAACCTGTGTTTTCGCTGGCTGATTAGAGAGGTGAGAAGAAGTCTCGAATGCAGCCAGAGCAGCAGTCTATCAACTTTCCAAGGTGTGAACCCATTTCTGAAAAACACACTGCCCTCCTGGGCGGTGGTGTTACTGGTAGGGTAAGTGGAAGAGGTAGAGGAGTACTATGAGAAAAATACAGAAAATTGTCTGAGGATTTCAAAGTATTTGTCTCTGTCTGAAACCTCCAAACCTAACTCAACTTCTGTATTCTAGTGTTAAATGTGTCACAGGAAATTTAAAAAGAGCTTCACTTTCCCCATGTATAGAATCATAAGAATAGGGATACCACAGAGTCAGAAAGTACTGTGAATGACAAAAGAGACATCATGCATGAAATGCTCAGTAGTCACTGTTAGGAATTTTTGTGGCCACATTAAAAAGTAAAACCTCAAGAGCCAGGCACACCTATAACCCCAGCACTCCAGGAGGCTGATGCAAGAGGATCTCAAATTTGAGTCCAGGACCTGGGTCAGAATAAAAAAGGGCTGGGGAGGTAGCCCAATGTGAAGGCCCTGGGTTTCAATTCTCTGTATTAAAAAATAAGTAAAAAGTCAAAAAACTTAACTGATACTCCTCAAAAACAAGGCAAGTTGAGAAAGTATCAGAGCTAAGAGGAGCCAAAGGAAATATGCCAAGTAAGTGTGACTGATCCTGGATAGGGTCCTGGAAAACAACACACACACACACACACACACACACACACACACACAAATGGGCTAGGGAAAAGTAAGAAAATCTGAACAAACTAAAGACCTCAGTTAATAACAGCATCTCCATACAAATGTAAAATGTCAGTAATAGAGGAAATTGGGTGATGGAATGCCTGTGGACTCTTTCTATCATCTTCTCGAGTTTTCTATAAATCTAAAACTATTCCAAAATAAAGTGCAAGTTGGCATGGTGGCACATGCCTGTAATTGCAGCACTCTGAGAGGCTGGAAGAATTGCATATTCAAATCCAGTCTGGGCAATTTAGTGACTTAGCAAGACATTATCTCAAAGTAAAATAAATAAATGAATGTTGCGGGGGGATTACTCTCAGTGTGAAAGCTTTGGGTTCAGCCCCTAGTATCACAAAAATAGCATAAAAGAAACAAAAAGTGAAGCATTTGTTGAAATTATAAGGTGAACTTTTATGGATAGCATTTCATTGTAATGAAGGCAAATCACATATGAATTGAGGGTAAAATAAAGACCGTTTGTCTTTCACCAGGTTTATGTGTATGTGAATGTGTGCTCTCACCTGTACACACACACACACACACACACACACACACACACATCATGCTCCAGCCATGATTTGCAAAGCTGATTATTTTACTACGATTCATGTGTAGGGAGGGCTCAGTACAATTTGTCCCTGGGGCTGCCTACAAATTCCACCTGCTCAGTGTGTGTGACCCATGGGGAACAGGGCAGCTCCGCCCTGCTCTGCCTGCACCCTCTTCTTTCTGCGCAGTCACCACTGGGACTCACACAGCCCCTTACCTGAACCAAAACCTCCCCAGACCCTCTCTGCAGCCGCCTGACTGCTCATCACCATCGAGGAGCATCTGCACTACCCCTGAGCTAGGGGAGGTTCAGATCCTTCTTCTTCACATCTCCTTTGTCTGTGTCCAACTTGCTGAACAATTAGGCTCAGACCTTGAAATGTGAGAAACCAAATGGAATTCTCAAAGAATCTGTTCAATGTAAATTTCAAGATGTAAATTTTGTAGGGGAGAGCAAAGCATGCATTCATTCTATTATGTTCAAATTTCAAACATAGACAAATGCCAGATCAGTCTTCGTTCATGTGTTCTCCTGGGAAGGGAGCCCAAAGCCTCCACGCTGGACATTGCCCTGGGCCACACAGTTCCGAACTGTGCCTCGTCAGCCGCTCCCTGTGCTCAGAAAGTTGTTTCCAAGGACTGAACAGCCATTCCTAAGCTCAAGATTCCATCAGACTTCACATCTGCTAAGTCACATGAGGCATCTGAGATAATGCTACGGAGCCAAACTAGTTCTGTTCTTGCCATCATTCATGGCAAGTTTGTAAAGTGGAAGAAGCCAGGGTCTGCACAAAGAAATACTTTCCTCCTGCCGTCCTCACAACGTCTGCAGACTTTACCACGGGTCTGTGTTGCTCAGTCTCCTTGCCCTCAGAATTGCCCTGTTGTAAGTTGTTAAATAATTTCCGAGGACAGTAACTTAGTGTCATAGCTTCCCAGCTCAGTCCTTCCAAAATCTGTCATTGCTGCCATCTAGCTGGGAAACAATTCTTGCCTTTCTCCTCTTTTCCTGTTTCTCCTTATCCTTATTCTTCTCTTCCCTTCTCTTCTCCCTTTTTTCTTTCTTCCTTTTATCAACCCTCTACTGTTCTCCTTTCTTCTTCCTCTTCTTTCTTTTAATACCATTCAGAATTTGGCCAATGTACTCTCAGAGAACTCACTTCAAACCAACAGCTCACTGAAAATGTTCTTCACAAATTTTGTTCCATCATTTCATTCTCATAATGCCCTAGGAAGACAGCAATACTATGATCCCATTTCACAGACAAGATCACACAGAGAAAGGTGAAGCAACTTGTTCTGGGTCACACAGCTGGTCAGTGCTGTGCTGGACCTGGGCAGAGTATTCCTGGGCCTGGAGTCTGTGTTCTTAACCTGGATACTTTCCAACCTCCGCAACACCAATATGTCTCCTGGTTCCCAGCTCTGTCCACCTGAGCACTGTTTCCACCCTAACTCATATGTACTCACAACCCTGTGAGGCTTGCAGAATGTGTCACTGTACCTTCTTTTGTAGATGAAAAAAACAGCTGAGAGAAGGATAGTGATTTCCTGAAGGTCTCAGGTTACTTTGGTGGTTGAACTGAGATTGAAGTTGGGACTCTTCTTTGAGCTGATATTTTCCCCATATATATATTTTTCTAATAAAAATAATTTTAATATAATACATATGTATTATAAACAGCTTTACTGAATAAAATTCATATGCAATTAACTGATCTATTTTTTGGGAGGACAGAGTCTTACTTTGTAGTCCAGGCTGGCCTTGAACTCACTATGTAGCCCAGGCTGGCCTTGAAATAGAAGCAAGCCTTCTGCCTCAGCCTCTTGAGTGCTGGCATTATAGGTGTGAACCATCAAGCCCAGCTTTAACTAATCTATCTGAAGTGTAAAATTCCATGATTTATTTCTTCAATCAGATACTAATGGTATGTTTTAGATGTACAAAGTGATCACATTCATCACAGAGAATTCTGTGATTTTTTTAATAGTCACATACATATGCAACTATTATCACTATCATATTTTAGAATATTTTTATCATTCCCAAAAGAAACTCAGTTCCCATTAGCAGTCTTTTCCCATTTGTCCCAATAATCTCTTCTTATCTATTCCTAAGGAAATGTAGTTTTTATAGATTTGCCTAATATGCACATTGTATAAGAATAGACTCATGCTATACCAGGTCTTTTGTAACTAGCTTCTTGCATTTAGCATTATGTTTTCAAGATTTATCCAACTTGTAGCATGTGTCAATATTTCATTCCTGTGTACTGCCAAATAATATTCCATGTACACACATACCCCATTTTATTTACCAATTTATCAATTGATGGACATTTGTGTTTTTTCTACATTTTAGCTACTATGAAAAATGTTGCTATGATCATTTGTGTATAGGTTTTGCATGAATATCTATTTTCATCTCTTGGGTGAAAAGTTGAGTGGAAATGTTCATTCAAATTGGCACTCTATGCTAAGTTTTGGGGGGAATTTCCAAATGTTTCCCAAGGCAGCTTGGGAACAGGTAATAATATTCTTATCACTGATCTAGGATGGTTGCATTTACTCTGCACTCTATTTCTTGTTATTATCTGTTTTGTTGTAACTATCCTAGTGGATATAAAATAGCACCTTACTATGATTCTGTTTTAATTTCCCTACTAGCTAATGAGCATCTTTTGTTACATGAATTGATCATTTTTATATATACTTTGTAGAAATATGTATCCAAATTATTTGTCCTGTTTAAATTAGATTTGATGATTTTAAATTTTTTAATGTAGGTTCTTTTGATAACCTGGACACAAGTTCCCATGTGCTCAGATTTGCAAATATTTTCTCCCATTCTGTGGTTGTCTTTCCCTTTCTTGATGCAAACATTTATGGCTTGAAAGTTTTAAATTTAGCTTTGATTTTATCATTTGTGCTTTTGCTATTATATCTAAGAAACTGTTGTCTAATTCAAATTCATGAAAATTTATTTTGGTAATTTCTCATAAGAGTTTTATAGTTTTAGCTAGTGCACAACATAGGGTGCATTTTAGTTTAGTGCTGGTGTATGATGTGCAGTTTTTTTCATAAGATTTCCAGTTGTCTCAGTACCTTTTGTCGAAAGAATATTATTTGCACCATTTAATTGTTTTGGAAACCTTGTAGAATGTCAATCGTGAAGGTAAAAATTTATTTATAAATTCTCAATCCATTCCACTAATATAGATGTCTATTGTCATATCTTGGTTGCAATAACTATGTGGTAAATTCTGAAATTGAGAAATTTTGTTCCATTTCAAGATTTGTTTTGCTATTATGGATTCTTTGTATTTCCATAGCATTTTAAATTCAACTTATGAACTTCTACAAAAAAATGTCAATTGGTATTTTGATAAGAATGACACTGAATCAGTACATCAGTTAGGAGAGTATATCCAAAATAACATGATTAAGTTTTCCATTTTTATGATCTCTAAGTGTGGAATGTCTTTTACTCATTTAGATCTCCTTAGTTTTAATTATGACTCTGAATTAAATGATCTCATTTTCTTTCTTTTCTTCTTCTCTTTATTTTTCTGATGCAGAGGACTAAGTCCAGGGTCTCACATGTTAGGCAAATGTTCTACCACTTAGCTACACCTCCAGCTCCTGAATTATTCTTTTCATTTCATTGCCAGTGAAGAGAAATTCAACTGAATATTTTGCATTTATCTTAAATCTTGCAATGTCACTGGACTTGTTCATTACTTCTAATACTATTTCTGTGAATTCTTTAGAATTTTCAACATATGTCAGTAGAAATAGCTTTATTTCTTCCTTTCCAAGACAATTTTAATTTCCTTTTCTTGCCTAATGTCAAGAACAGTGAAGAACTTGTAAAGCAATCTTGACTTGAAGTGGCAAACCCAGGCATTCAGAATGTGTATTTTCTGACCTTACAGGGAAAGCATTCAGAATGTAAAAGTAAATTACTTAGCTCTGGGTTTTTCATAGATGGCCTCTGTTAGATTGAGAGAGCTCCCTTCTGTTTGTAGTTTGTTTTTGTCATAAAAGGGTCATGAAGTGTGTCAGATGCTTTTTGAGATGTAGTCTCTGTTCTTCATTCTATCCATGTAACTGATTTTCCAACATTGCATCAAACCTTGCAGTCTGGAGATAAATCTTACTTGGTCCTGTGAGTTTCTGAAAAATTAATCTTTTTCCTTGAGTTTAAAATATTTTGGTTAGATAAATAAAGGTATATCTTGTACAGGTACAGATTCCTATGATGCATGTGATTATTGAATATACCTAAATTGTACCAATAAACTTAATTAAATTTAAAAAAAATATTTGGGCTATTATTTCTATTTATAATCCATTTTCTCTCTTCTCTCCTTTCCTTCCAGCACTCTTACTATATATATGTCAATGTGTTCAATAGTGTGTTAGAGATTTTTGTGACTCTTTCATTTTTACTCATTCTTCTTTCTTCCTATTCATTAGACTGGATAATCTCAATTGATGCTTTCAAGATCTCTATCTTTCTTCTTCCAATTTATGTTTCTGTTGAGTCCTTCTAGTGCATTTTCCATTTCTGCTACTGTATTTTTCAAAAATAATTTCTTTATTGATATTCTCTATTTTGTCAGACATTATTATAGTTTGAATCAAGTATGTCCCCTAAAGGCCTATGTACTCACAGGTGAGGCTTTTGGAAGGTGACTGACCCATGGGGTGATATAGTGGACTTACCATTGGGAAATGGGATCTGGTTGAAAGAAGCAGGGCACTGGGATGTGACCTGGAAGGGTAGATCTCCCTACCTGGCTTGCCCTCCTCTCTCTACTTCCTGGCTGCCATCATGTGAGCACCTTTTTCCTTAGGTTCTTTCTGCCTTTGACCAGGTCAGTCGTGGACTGAAAATGTGAATTAAAATAAGCATCTCCTCTTTTAAAGCAGCTGTCTGGTATTTTGTCCCAGCAACAAGAAAGTGATTAAGACATTGTTTTCATATATTCCCTTTAATTTTTAAACACAGTTTCCTTCAGTCTTCTGGACATAAATTGTTATAATAGCTGTGAAGTCTTTATAAGTCAAATATCTGGATCTTTTAAAATAAACATTCTATTTTCTGTTATCTCCCTTTGTAAGGAACCATGCTTTCTTGTTTCTTTATATGTCTTATAATTTTTTACTGAAATGTGAACATTTTAGATAATATAACATGACAATTTTGGAAATGATTACTTGCATCCAAATCCACAGTTTATTTGCTTTGCTGTTGCTATTGCTGCTGATTGCCGATTTAGTTACTTTCTTTGAGGAATCCTGTGAAATCTATATTCCCTAAAGCATGCACTCACGAGAATTGCTTGACTATCAGCACAGTAGTTAGCCAAAGGTGGAGTTCAGTATCTCCAATTGATTGGTTAGAGATTTCTTACAGGACTGAAATCAGTCAGTCTTTTACACCTTACCAAGGTGATCTAAGTATATATCTGTGTACACACTCACTGCTTCAGTGTTTTACAACGCTGCCTTCACTTTTGCTTCCTGCTAGTTCAGGGCCTCCAGGTCAGTCAGAGATGAAAGTCTGGGGTTCTGTCAAGGCTTTGCTGGCCTTGCACACAATCGTGTACATTTGCGCAGCCTTGTAAATCCACATAAACTTAATAATGTTTCAAAGGTCTCTGTTCTTATTCTCCAGATTTTCCTTTTAGGTTTTTGGCAAATCTTTGGTTTGCCCTAAGTGGTACAGCAGTCTCTGACAGCTCCACTGTTAAATATTTACCTCTGATTGTTTTTAACAAATGCCCTGGGGCTAGGGGTTTTTTTCCTGTGGAGTGAGAGCCAGGTCAAATAGTGACATAGGTTTAAAAATGGAGCTTTTCCAAGGAGCTGTAAGACAGATACCAATGCATGCTAGGGATGGGACTCTAGACCAAGCATTTTCCTTCTGGTAGCTATGGCATGATTGGGATGCTGCTGGTTTTTTCAGGGTATTGAAGAGCAAGAGAGAGAGAAATGTGAGCACTGTGAGTTAAAAATGCCACAAATTCTGCTGTTCTTAAAAACCATCAACAATTTTTCGTGGATATACAGAGTTTAGATTGTTGTAGGCTTTGGTTAATTTCTACAGTTTTGAAAATGTTTGTTTTGATGTTTTCTTGCCAGTATTTTTATTGCTTTAACAGAGGGGTGGATTTAAAGAGGTCCTCACACCACCATTGTGGAAGTCCTGCCACCTGTTGATCTTTTAAAAGCTGATTTATCACTTCTGAAGTGGAATTGGATGAACCAGAGCCAAATGTCTATAATAGACAGCTGGTTCCTTGGGATTGTCATCATCCTTATTCCGGTTATCTCTGTAATCAGAGTTACCCAGTGGAGCTAGATGGTCCATGCTGTCTTTATACATGTTGATTGGATGTAACTTTTCCCTTAAAAGCCACAGCATTATTTGGAAGCTTCTTGAATATTCATTGAGCACTCTTGAAAGCTAGACATACCTACTTTTCTTCATTTGAAAGAAGTTAGGTGGCAGGACTGAGTAAATTCAGGCAACAGGGTAAAGAACAAATTTTTTATCATACTAAAACCTGCCCAACACAGTGGTATTTTTTCAAGATTGTGTGTTTTCTTTTATGTACTTGTCATAGAGAGACAATGCTCTCTGCTCACTCTAAAAAATGACTTCCACATCCTACCTACCAGAACCTGTGACTTCCATGGCAAAAGGGACTTCGTGGGTGTGAGTAGGTTAAGGATATTGAGATGAAGAGGTTATCTCAGATTTTTCAAGCGAGTCTGTTGTAACCACAATGATTTTTTAAGTGAAAGAGGGAGGCAGAAGAGTCAGGGAATGAGCTATGGAGAAGGCTGGGCCAATCTGACCACTGACCTTAAAGATGGAAGGGAACCATGAGCCAAGTAGTGCCTGAAGAAGCCAAGAAAATAAATCCTCTGCTGTACTCATCACAGGAAACTTGCTTTAAGCTCCATGAGATCTCTGTAGATTCATGAACATCAGCACTATAAGATGTTAGCAATGTTTCAAGCTACTACATTCACGGCAATTAGTGATATTAGCAATAGAAAACTAAGGGAGTATCTTTATTGACATTTATGCAGGGAATTCTAAATGTATTTGCTACGTAATAGACATATTTCCATATTTTTATGATAAAATAACTATAGGAGGAAGCAAATATGGGAAGGGAAGAGCTGAGTGGCTTGGAAATACAGCTAAGATGAAAGTGTGTTGTGGAGTTTAAATTACCTCCTTTGTAGGAGACAAATCTCCCGATGATCTCTTTATGTTCGTAATTACAGTAATATCAGAACTGAGTGTGAATTTAAAGCCTAAAACACTTCTTAAATCCAAAAATGATTAATTATATCTTGTGGATTCCTTATGTATATAAAAGGATCCTGCTCAGAGATATCTGCACTTGATCTGCTAACTCTGAGAGGCCTCGCCAGTTTGGGCCATAGTTTTCTGTTTTGTCAGGTGTCATATACCTACTTACCATATTGCTAGCCTCTGTTATCCTCCCAGAATTTATGCAGGACACTGAAGCAGGTTTGTCCCAATACCTTTTCTGCTCCAAATGTTGCTTGGATTTTGCCTAATGACAAAGACAGAACTGACTAGTTTTTGTTGACTTTGTAAGGGCAAGGGTGGGGATGGCAAGCAACTGCCCAACTTCCGGATCATTCCAGACACAACAGAGATGTAAGTTATATTATTGTTGTTGTTGTTGTTGTTGTTGTTATTGTTATCATTATAGTAATGGCCCTAGCTCAGTTGGGAAAGATGAATCACCTTGCTGCTGAAAATAGTTTACAATCCCTAAGAATTTAGGCCTGAACATACTACACATGTGGCTTGTTGTTCACTCTCTACCATTTGCTCTATCTGCTATCAATGCACATTTTTGCCTTTTTTTTCCTTTCCTGAATCTATTTGGAGCACATGTTCCTGATGATCGTAGGGTATGTGCTGGGGTTGGGGAAGGGAAGAGGAAGGGGAGCTAACACGTTAAGTATCTTTTGTAGGAAACCTTGTTCCTTAAAAGCATATGTCCTCTTTTACCTTCCAAGCTAAGAATTGTAAAAGACATCCTTCTGTTACAGAAGTAATCTGATACTTATCTTCCATTTTTTTGCCATCCTTGATCTCTTTGCAAACAGACCTCCAGCGAAACACACAGATAAATACACGGTCACCCCACACTTACACCTCTGCCAAGTCTCCCCTCACATGTAAACTTCAGGACATTCCACTTTAAATAGTGTCCAAATCCAAGCTGCCACTTTGATTTCATCAAATCAAGCCATTGTTGAGATTAAACCTTTGAAATGAGAAAAGATTTTTAATCCATTTACACCAGATGAGGTCCAGCTCGCAGTTTTAAGAGCTACAGGATTAGGATTTCTCACCCCTGTCCTACTCCTACCTCCCACACACCCAGCTACTCTCATCAAATTGTATCAGTACTTGCATTTGAACAAAATTAGGGTCAGAGTGTTCACTATAAACCAGTCTTGCTGTAATTGTTCGTCAGAAACTGCTGCTCTTCTCTACAAGATCAGGAAATAAAAGTAAAAACCGGACACCAAAAATAAGCCTGAAGCTAACTCAGCCTTTTTAGAAAGCGGTAACAAAAATAAGACTGAAATTATAACAGAGAGACATTTAGTAATAAATTTGAAATATTTATGTGAAGGATAAATGAATGGAAATGACGTTACTTTAACTATACATAATGAAAATCTGAATTTTAAAAAATCTTTGTCTAAATTTCTTCTGCTTTCATTGTCATCTAAGCAGAGACAATTTTGTAATAGACCCTGCCTTTGATTTTATTTCCTTATAAATGGTACCTTCAAAAATTATCAAATTTCTTGTAGCTACCACTTACTCTGCAATTATTTCACATCCCTTTTAGTGATGTCAACTAGCCAGAGAACAGACATTGTACACTACCTTCAAAGATTTATTCTAGAAAGTAGTCTCTGAAGTTGTGTTTTGCACACACAAAGCTGCATTATCTGTGTTTTAGGAGCCCTGACACAGTAACCATGGGCCCAGCACAGGGACCTCTTCCGAGCCTGCTCAGCGGTTCCCTAAATATGATTAGGGCATCATCTGTAAGAGCCTGGCCTGCGAGTAGAAAAGGCTGTTTATCACTTGTGGCATTTACTGCAAGGTATCTCCCTATGCCATCCATCCCCAGCTTAAATTCATTTATGCTAGACTTTTAAAATGTTTTATACACACAGTCAGGGTTTATATGTGCCACATAATTATGAAAAGTATTACACCTTAAGAATATAGAAACTTGATGTTGCTAGTGAGAGCAACCAGATGGGGAGAAGAGAAGAATGAAGCAAATACACGGTAAAATGAAGATGGATGTCTAGAAACACAAGACCACAAGCCTTGACATGGTAAGTTTTCATTCCAAATACAGCACTGAGTAATCTGATCAGGATGAACCCCAGTCCTCCAAAAGTCACTGGAGGGTCAGGACTGCCGCTGAGGGGCCAAGGCTGTGCCATGTGGTTTGGTCCCCTCCCCTGGGGAAGTTCTCCCTTCTGGCTACCAGTGGGGTACTTGGAGAGCTGCTAGGATCCACACTGCCTGACTGGATGTTTTCCTCAGCCAAGTCTCTAGTCAGTGATACAAGAACATGGCTTATGAGGACCACATTCCCCCTGCCCCATGCTTGGGGTCACTCTGAAGTATGCGTCTCACAGCATTTCCAGAGCTTTCTGGCAGGACTGCAATCAGTGTTTGCTGGCTTACTAACTAATGCACCTGCCCCTTCTTCTCAGGTACCCTCCTTTCCCTGCATTACCATCCTAACTCTGCTGGCATTCCCTACATCTCCAGAAATACCCCTCGCCCTTAAATCGGATCTCAGGCTTTTGCTCTAAGAGAGGAAACTCCTTCAGAATCACTGCAAAGGGGACACAATGCACCATCCCTCCTTCAGATTCTTTATCTGTAGATTCATCCAAACCAAGACAGAAACTATTTAAAGTGAGTCTCCACTGAACTTGTACAGACATTCTCTCATCATTTCCTAAGCCACTCAATATAACAACTATTTACATAGCATTTACATTGTATTAGGGATTACAAGCAATGTAGATATGGTTAAAAATATGGAGGATGTTGTGTGCAAATTGTACGCAGATGCTTTTCCTTTTGATTTTCTTTTTGAGGTGCCAGGCATTGAACCCAGGGCCTTAGCACTGAGTTACATCTCCAACTTTGAAAATTTTATTTTTTTTATTTCAAAATAAGGTCTCCCTAAGTTGCTGAATTGCCTACGCTGAGTTTGAACTGTGAATCCTCCTGCCTCAGCTTCCTGGAACCTTGGAATTAGACGTGTATGCCTTTTTATACAAAGGGCCCAGGCATCTGGAAGGACTTGTCATTTGCAGGAGGCCCTACAACAGCTGCCCCCACTCCAGCCAAGAGACAACTATATCTGTTTTCCCTAATGGTAACTAGAAATTGGGTAGAAGTTAAAGATAAAAAGGACAAGACAAAAGCAGGGAACTAGAGAATTTGGCTATGCAATCTGACTAAGGTAGAAAGAATATTTTCTTGTCTGAAACTCCACTTCATGACTCAGGAGGGGTCACTTGGGGAAGGCTTCCTTGCGTCCATACTGCTTCTCTAAAATGTGAAGTGCACCTTCCCTGGGGTTCTGGGAAAGCAGGCACAGGTCCAAGAGTCACCACCCCTCACCCCTCGGCGTCCTCTGGGCTCTCCAGTTCTAGGCCAGCTCGGAGTCCAGCAGGATTAACTTCCTGGGCCAGGCAGCAGAAGTTCCGTCTTGAAGCAGGTGGTCCAGGAAGCACAGGGCGGGGCGTTTCTCCAGGAACTTCAGGGAACTGCTCAGTACCCTGAGCACCCTTGAGCCCCAAGAAACAGGGGTCCCCTTGGATAGTGCCTTCATTCTAGGCCCTCACTTATTAACAAAAAGATTGCTTTACTTTCTGGTTTGTAGACCAAGACAATTCACGCTAGGTTTAGATGTTTCCTCAAAAGTTCTTTCTAAAAAATAGCATGAAGTGTCCTTTTTGGAAATGGCTCCACCTCTGTTCAGTGAGGCGGTGACCTTGCTGCCCACATCCCCAGCCGCTCCCCGCACACGGCATTCCTTTCACTCTGATCTCCATCAGGAAACGATAGGCAAGGGCAGAGCCTCGAGGGTGAGAGGGCGGCCGGAAGGGGACACAGGGCTCCCGAGGCCTCGCACTAACCAGAGTCCGAGGGCGCGGCCCTCCCGCTGCAGACTCCGCCTCCCAGGCTGTTGGGGCCGGGTCTCTACCTCAGCTGGGCGGGCTGGAGCGGAGGGGAGGCCCAGGCCCAGGCGCCGCCCCACCCGCGGAGGACACCGGCACCCGGACCTGCATAGGTCTCAGCACAACCCGGATGCCCGGGTCCCCACTCTACCCCGGGCGGGGTCAGCGGAGGAGCGCGGGTCTTGTGCGCGTGGGCCGAGCGGGGACAAAAGGCGTGGGGACTGCGCAAAGGGGGCCGTCGGCTCGGGTTACCGCTCAACAGCGTGCAGAGCCGAGCCAGCTCCCGCCTCGCTGCGGCTGCGGATTTGGATGCGCACTTCCCGGCAGAGGGGGCGGGGCAGGAGAGGGAGGGGAGGAGGGAGGAGATGAAGAGAGATGGAGGGGAGAGATGGACAGAGGTGCAGGAGAAAGATGGGGAGAGATGGAGAGAGATGGAGGGAGAGGGAGAGGGGCGAGATGGAGGGGAGGAAGGAGAGGGGCGCGGGAGCCGCGGGAAGAGGCGGGGGCAGGGAAGAAAGGGAAGCCTTCGCTGACACGGGCATAACTTAATTTTCACGGTGCAGGGACAGCTGTATCGTGTAATCTGCCGTGGCATGCCCTTAAAGCTTCAATGACTTTGCTGACCCAGAAGGGAGACGCGGACCGTGGAGAGGCTTTTGAAAAGAAGTGGCGATCTTTCACGATTTATGAGCTTGTCTTAAAGACACAGACTCCGCTCACTTTAAATTAATCACCCTTTCCAGGGGCGCAGAAGTGGGGGTCTTGGGGGGACACTGCCCAGCCTGCGCTGCCGCGGAGGGGCCGGCGAAAGGACCCAGGATCCAGGGTGCGGCTGGTCCGGGCGGAGGGCGCGGGTGCCCGCGGGACTGGAATCTGCCTCCCCCGCCCCTGCCTCCAGACCGGGAGGTCGCCCCGAGTCTGGCGGAGGGTGAGAGAGGCGGTTTGGCGGGGAAAGGCGGCGCTCACGTTGCTGCACTTGCATTCACTGTGCAAGAAGAAAGAAGAAACCAGGAGAAATATAAGGCCTTTCACACCCTGATGAAATTCGAGAGCTCCATATGATTAAACCGCTGAAAGGGAAAGTGGGGTAATACCAGGCCCATTTGATCCGCCCTCATTTTCCATATTTCTGAGAACAAAAGGTGAAAAACCGCATCCTAATGTGCATGCACTTACTGTTTAAATTCTGGCAAAGACCTTATTCCCACAAAAGGGACGTTTTGGAGAACTGACAATCCTAAAATTATTAGTCATGGTGTCCTAGAGAAGTCTCAGGACCAGAAATACACCGAAGGTTCATATAACCAAGCAAAGGACGGATCTGTCCTGAAACACCTGTGCAGACTTGAAGCTGTTCTTGATTTACCTCTGACAAGAACACCTGTGGCCCCAGCTTAAGGCTGCACACGGTCTCCTTGGGCTGCAGCGTTTGTGCCTTTTGAAGCCTTTTTTATTTCTATGGTTTCACCAACATCTATGTAAGATAGATGATCTTTGAACAGCTTCAGAAATTTTGAAGGGTCCCCGTTTCCTGAAGCGTCTGGTACTCCAGGGATTCTCTTCTAGTGGTACAAAAGGGATCCAGTTAAATTTCAAGGAGAGCAGATAGTCATCTGCTCTCTCTAGCTTTGATAAAATACAGGTTGGTCTTCAGAGCATTTTAAATTTGAGACTTTGAGATCAGGGATGCTAACTGTAAAGTCTAGGCAAATAGTCTAAAATCAGAAAAACTCCAAAATCTGAAACACATGGGGTTGCAAACATACCAGGTAAAGGGTATTCAGCCTGTGTTGTATGTGGTCCATCCCTGCTCTTAGCAGTAGTGTTGGTCTGTGTTCTACAGTTTGGCAACAGTCCAGAGGTTTCTAAGGATTCCTGTACTGAGGTGCTGGAAGGAAGGAAGAGGCAGGCCTTGCTCACAGTTGCCCTTGGTGCTACGCCTGACCTGATCCACAGTAGGTCACCTGCCACAGTCTCTGGGGTGCTCTCCCATTGAGTTCATCTGCTAGGTGATGTGCCTCCCATGGGGTATCACCAAGGGTTGCTTCTTGTGACCAGAAGCTGGCTGAGAGAGGTGAGTGTCAGCTCTGTCAGGACTTTGGTGATTTTACCCAAAGCCTCTGTACTGGGATTGGAAATCAGGAAGGTGGAGCAGGGATGTTCTCAGGACTCGCTTTCCACTGAGCCTGACCCTGACCTGGAAACCTTAGTAAAACAAGAATTGTTGCCCATCTCAGTTCCACTCTGTCAGTAACTCCAGGCTGGGGCCAGGGTGTGTATCATTTAAAAAAATTTGGTAGATATTGATGTAAATGTCATCTAATGTAAAATTAACCATTGTACAGTGCACAATTCAATAACATATAGTACTTTCACAATATTATGCGACCATTACACCTCTATAGTTCCAGAGCATTTCTGTTTCTCCAAAATAAAACACTGTATGTACTATGCAGCAGCACCACCCCCATTTCCCTGTATGTCCAAAATCACCACTCTCCTTGGGGTGGACTTCCAGGTGGCCTTACTGAAACAAAAATAGAGATGAAACCCACTCATGCCTGACATGCACTTGCATGCACATACTCACACGTGCGCATGCCAGAATTGTTTCTCATTAATGAAGTATCTCGTGTGTTTCATCTAATCATGGCTCCCAAAAGTCATCTGACACTTAATGCAAAATGGAAACGTCATCCTTTTCACTTTGACTTCATTCTGTCACACACAGCTCAGCTCAGTCTTGGCATCTCTGTATGTGACAACAGAGCCAGAGATGCATGCCGGCATCCACACGTTTGTTGATGTGTATACACTTCCCTCTAAGCCCAGGTTACAAAGACCTCATAACAACCTCTCTAGGATTGGATTTAGAAAGCAGAGAGATTTTTCCAAGGTGATAATGTGTCTCAGGATTGCTTGTCCTTTGACACCAGTCAGAAAGTGTTCCCACTCCTCTCCACCTGGCAGTGAGACCACAAGACACCACTGTCACAGCCAGAAGGAAAGAAGCTTCCCCAGGAGGGTCACACCATGACTGAATAGTCACCACAGGGCAGCACAGATTTGGTTTGATGATAATCTCACTGCAGGGAAAAAACACTGGTCTTGCATATGCATGGGTGCAAGTGAAGGCCCCAAAGATGTTTGTAACAGCAAATCTATGCCATCTGGAAAGTATGCCATTTGGTCAGTGCATGCTCATCACAACACAAACAGGCATAGAATGTCCCCAGATACTTGTTCTTACAAGTAGGGAAAAAGAAAATCCACTTACGTGCCAGGGGATTTGACAGCACATAATCTTTAATTCACTTAGGGGCCAATGGAAAGATGAATTTATTGCAATTCTGAATTAGTCACAGTAGCATTTGGATAAAGTGAGGGTTTGCATAAACTAGAAATGTACTTTAATATTCGGAACTACATGGCCATTGACTACAGATTGCAATCAATCCTGTCATCTCCTGAGGTGTTTGCTGCATCTCACCAGTTATAAGGAAGTGATAATCAGGAGTATTTAAGGTTGATCTGTTTTTGATCCAAATTTCTGGAATTTTCTAATACTTCGTGGAAAACCTTGAGGTATGGAGCTTAGTTTTCACAGATTTCCTGGATTAAGAAGTAAACAGTGCAGGGGAAGGTAGAAAAATGACCTCCACATAGGACCCAGTGAAATTTGATGGAGAGGGATGGCATTTCCAACATATGCAAGGGCTAAGTGATGTTACATACCATGGGTTGTGTTGGAGACTCTGCAGTTTGCCTAGGGAAGCACATGCCCCAATGACTGTCATGACAGATGAAGGCTACAGCAGAAAGTCACTAGTGCTGTAAATACAGTGGTACCTTGGTGCTCATGGTTATTGGGTATACGAAGTCATGATGAATACCAAAAATGACAAGAACCAAGAAAATGATTTTGGCTGGAAAGTGTAGAGAGTAATGAGGCAACAACACTGACAAGTTCTTGACTGGTCATTGAATACTAAACAAACGATGAGTCCTGGACAAATGTTCATAAAACAGTCAAGTACCAAAGTATGACTGTAGCTCAAACTTCAATCCACCCAGTGGCATTTTCAAGTGCTAGTTAATCAGAGGGATTCAAGGTGTTCCCAAAGATCCAGTTATTGAAGGCTTAATGGAATCTATTTGAAGTTCTACTATGACAAACAGTAAATGAGCCATTGCATTTATCATCTTTAAAAAAGCCAGCAAGAGAACATGGCAATTCATGGAAGTCAATGAATAAGTTTAAAGTAACCCTTGGTTTTAAAATTGTTTTTTAATCATACACAAATTTAACATGTGTGTTACAGTTTAGATCTAGAATGCCCCCTCAAAGCCTCCTGTATTCAAAGATGGGCTTTTGCAAGGTTATTAGATTATGGTGGTGCTATATACATCAGTGGATTAAGGCAGTGATGAGTTCCTAGCTGAATGTGCTATTAGAGGGTGGTTCCTGGACAGAAGGGATGGTAACTAGGGGTGCAGCCTGGAAGGGTGGATTCTTCTCCTGGTCCCCCTTTTTATCTCTGCTTCTTGGTCGCCGTGGGTTGAGCAGCTTTTCTCCACCAGGAGCTACTGCAATAGCATTTCTGCCTTGGAGCCAACCAACCATGCATGGACCCCTCTGAAACCTTTAACTTGCAAGTGGTGGGTATTTTGTTCCTGCAACTGAAAAGTGACACGTGAATTTGAGGGGGGATCCTCAGAAACAAAAGAGCCAAAACACAACAGGTTAGTGAGGATCCTACAGGTGAAAATAATTCTAGAAGATTACTCCAGATGGTCATCATCTGGTAAATATTATTGAGCTAATAAAATATTTTCTATGGAACACCAGGGACTTCAAAATACAACATGGGAAGAGAAGATGCTGAAATTCCTGTAGATTCTAGCTTTACATTTAAATAAAGACTTCTTACACTCATAACACTTCATTTGTAAAATGCTTGTAGACAGTGGCCTGAAACCTTTTCTTTTTCATTTCTTAGGAGTAAAATAGAAAAATCATTTTAGAAAATAAACAAAATGCACAGTGGTGTACACCTATGGTCCCAGCTACTTGAAAGGCTGAGACAAGATAATCACTTGTATCCAGGTGCCAGGAAAGCAAAAAGAGGACGAACCCTTTGCAGTGCCATTTGTAAGGGTGGCTGATCTCACTCATAGAAGTAGGTCTCTGTGTGGATCAATCACTGCCCCTTCATAGGACCACATAGGCTTCATCTGATTTTAGAAGGGACATGTTCATAGTGTTCACAGTGCAGGAGGTCTTTGTTCCATTCAACATCATCATAAAAATGGTTCTGGACAGTGACAATAATGAGCTAGGTTGAAGGAAACATGGGGGATTTAGAGAACAGAGAGGTAGATTTTGGAGGACACAGGGCTCCCTTGCTGCTGTGAGGGTCCTCAGCTCTGTTCACAGTTCAAGTTTAGTGCATGTTGTGCAGCATTCTCTAACATTCAGGGGAGCTGGATAATAGAAGATGTCATTGTCTTGCTTACAGATGGATTCAAAGTACACAGCTGTTGGCCCTGAATCACCAATTTTGTTGCTCTACTCTCTGGGCTAAAGCAGCAGCCAGTGGGGAAAGTGGTGGCCGGAATTTACACCAGTCTTGCACATGCTGCTGTGGTTATCTTCCCATCTCAGGAATATTTTATGAGAAGGAATTGCAATGATATCACCAGCAGGAAGTCATTGTATTATCTAGGCCAGGAAACCCGCAGCACACTTGGAAACTGGTATTTATGGTGGTTATGTCATTATTCAGGCATGGTGAGGGGAACAAATTGGATGATTATTCCCATTAAAAAGACTGTTTCTCACCATTTCCAAGAGGAGGGGACACTTGCACCTTGCAGGATTACATGGTACACACCAGGCCTGCCAGAAGACAGAGGTGAAGGAAAACACAGCCTCTAAGAGTTTGCATTCTGGTTCCCACCATAAGTAACGGGCAGAGCAGCCTAAGCAGGGTAAGGACTGGCGAGGCAGAGCAGTTTAGTGTTTCTTGTTGTCTGGAATCTGGCCCTGCCTTGACTTGAGCAGGAGAAAGTGGCCTGAAGTGTGAGAGCTCCACAGAGGGTTGGGCTGGGTAAGATGGGCTGTAGGTGGGTGCGTTGCTGCTGGGCTGTGATTTACTGTCTCTGAGAACAGGCTGCTCCTGGGAGGAGCAGGCCCTTCAGGGTTGGCAAGGCCCAAGGTAACAAAGCATTAGAAACAGGGCAACCAGAAAGGCATGAGTGACACAGCTGGTCCATTAATGCTGCTAAGCAGATGCCAAAACCTGGTGCCTTAGCAGGGACTGTGATTGTGGCCCAAGGGGCTGGTTAGAGGGGTGGGCTATGAGATGTGTGTGTTGTAGCCTCTCAGCACAAGCCATTAAGTACTTTGCCTTTTCAGTGAATGCTTAGTCCTTTGCATGACAATGTTAGGAAGTTCTAGCCACTTCCTTTAATAAACAAAACCCAGAATTCCTCTGTCAAATGTGGGGGGGACGTCGCTGGGGAAAGGAGTTCAGGCCACATGGCACAAGCCCTGGTTCTCTCTCAGGACCCACATTCCCTTAGTATGTTTGCTGAAAACTGTTGCTGCTGTGCTAGCTTGGCAGAGCTAGCACATTGTTGTTCATCCATCTGAGGCCCCTATAATTGGCAGTGCAATCAGAATATGCAAAAAGATCCCTTGAAGCAAGGATAGGGAAAAACAGAAACAAAAATAGGCAAACATCTTTTCCATCTTGGCTTGTGAGTTGAGAGGTTGATCTTTGTCCTGTGGTCCATGCCAGAGTCCCTTTCTGTCCAGCTCCCAGGCTGAACCCAGTGGCAGTGCATTGGAGTGAATCTCAGATATCTAAGTTTCTTGAAATAAAATGAAGAAAAGCAGAAGCATTCTTTCATCTTCCCATCCCACTTTCTTTGCCCTTTCCTGCCTAAGGATTCCAATCTTTATCTGAGTAGAAGACCTCATTCTTAGGAATGCTCTTCCTCCTCAGGGATTTCATCTCATGCCTGCAGGTAGAATGAATGTATCTCAGTAAAACATAACATTTCAGAATTATTAGATACCCCCAAGTTTCCAACCCCTTGGTGTATAATAGAATCAGAATCTCTGTGTCTTAGACCATTTTCTGTTGCTATAACAAGGTACCTGAGTCTGGGGACCTTATAAAGAAAAGAAGGTTTATTTAGCTCACAATTCAAAGGTTGAACATCCCAGATTGGGAGGACCCAACTGTTCAGCCTCTGGTGAAAGTCACAATGGCTGGAACATGTTCAGAACAGATCACATAGTGAGGCAGGGAGCCAGAGAGACTCAGGAGCCAGGCTTTTTCCTTTTGTAGCAACTGTTGCAGGATTAAGTGGATTCCTTCCAGAACTACATTACCTCCTCGAAGAGTAATGCTTCCCTGACCAAATCACCTCTCACTGGGTGCCACTTCTTAGTTTCTGCTCCTCAGCACTGCCATACCGGAGATCAGGTTTCCAGTATTTGAACTTTTGAGAGATGTTTTCAAACCATATGCCAATCCTAACACGCTAGGACTTGTGGCTATAATGTTAGTCTTGCAATTAGGTTATGCAATTGTTGGCACTCAGAAAGGGAAACTACTCTTGGTCAGCCTAACCTAGTCAGGTGATCCTTTGAAAGGTGAACTAAACTTAAAGTGTGACAGATATTCATGTAAGAGATTCCCTATTTCTGACTTTGCAGGTGCAGAGGGCCGTATGGTGAGGACTGTAGGAGAGAGGCTCCTAGCAATAGATAGCAGTGAAATGGGAACCCAGTCCTACAATTGCAAGCGTGCAGATGTCACCTTAGAAGACAGCACCCATTCTTAGCTCCAATTAGGAATGTGGATTGGCTCTTGCCATGGTTTTGCAATACCTTGAGTGGAAAACCCAGTCACTCTGTCTAGATGTTTGATCCAAGAGCTGTGGGATATCAAATTGGTGCTATTTTGAGCCTCTGAGTTTGTGGTAATTTGTTACACAGTGGTAGAAAACTAAAACAAATTCCAGCCTTTTTCAGTGAAGGATATCCAATGAGGCCCCAGTGTCCAGAGAGTCTTTTACAGACGAGGTGATGGTGGTTCTTTTGCAAAATGGCTCACTGTGTTCTGGGAACCACCATGAGAACAATAGCCCAAAATCTGCTATTTTCTGTACAAATCCCACTGTCTCTTCCCACAGAGCACCTATTACTTTTGGTATGTTTAAGGCAGGTACATCATCAGGATGGGCTTCAAGTCCTCATTATTCCTAAGTAAATGGCTAAAGGGACGATAAAAGTATCAGGGCGATCTCCATGTGCACTGTTAAGACTCCATAAGTTGATGGAGAAAACCCACCAGTACTGGCTAGATCTTTCATTACTTGCTAGGCAACAAACAAAAGCAGTTTGTCTTGTCCAATTATGAATCAACTGATGCCATCAACTTATGCCTTTCCAGGCAATGATGAAGTTAACTAAGAATTCTGGGTATTGCCATCTGATCTTAATTTTTGCCCAAATTCAGTAGGAGACCTACCAGGAACCAAAGAGTCGGATTTCTGACACTATAGTTCAGTCCTGGCAAACTCCTGGCACATGTGTTGTTTTTAAGACAAAAGACCTTAATGTAAGAGTTGTTTTTGCTAAACTAAAACCTCAGTACTTAGGTTTAATTGTTGTGGTGGCACTTTGCAATAAATTAGTGGGTTTTGGGCTGCAGTCTGGGCACTTGTCTCTGAAGGGTTCGCCATCACTGCCATTGTTGATGGTGAAAGGTCCTATGACATTGAGGGGCCAAAGACTAAGTGGGACAACTTGGCACCATTTAGGGTCATCTGATTAGGTCAGGTGGAAACTTCTTCTATCTTGCCAGCAGGAAAGTAACCTCAGCTTTTGTGGGCCCAGACACATTGGACTGGCAATGCTTACAGGCTAAGGTGAGAAAACCCAGCTGAATCTTTTAGCTAGATCTTGTGATGACAAACAAAAACCAGAAAATAAACATTTTGTCTGAATTCCAAGAGTGATAACAAGAAATCCTGAGGCATAGCCACAGGATGCTTTTCATTAAGAGGAAAGGAGTCTCATTCAGCTATGTTGCATAACTTACATCCTCACTAACTCCACCTGTAGTTTAAAGTAGAGAGAGAAAGCTGTGACCTTCTTATACTATCATTTGTTTTCACCTCTTTGAGCCTTTGCTTCCAGCCTAGAAAAGCAGATAACCTCTGAACCATAGAGGTGTTTTGAGAATTGAAATAATGCAAGTTACACTTTTTGCACAACTTCTGGCACGTGTTAAACAGGAAATGAGAGTGATTTTCACCACCATCATCATCGCCATAGCAATGATTCTGATTCATTTATCAGAATCATTAAAATTTTTTAGTAAAAGCTTGCTACTTTTTGACTGTTTTACTTCATTCAAAATTCCCTTAAGTGTATCTGTATTTACATATTTAAAAGCGTTAAATTACAAAGAAAAAGGCAGTCAGTGTAATAAAGCCTTCACTGTTGTAAAATGCCCTGCATCTCTGCTCAAAGGAAAGAGGAAATCTCTCCGGCATGCTGTATGTGGACATGGTGTGTCTCCTAAATGTTCGTGTGTCAGAAGCTGGGACTCCAGGGCAGTGGTATGGAAGTAGCGGACACTTTAGGAAGCAGGGCACAGAGCAGTGATGGCGAACCTTTTAGAGACAAGTGTCAAACTGCAACTTCAAACCTAGTACTTATTTACCTCAAAGTGCTAACACTGCAACTAAACCTGAACACTGAGGTTTAGTTTAGAAAAAAAAATTACATTAACATCTTTGTCTTAAAAAAATGATAACTCAAGTGCCATAGGTTCTCCACCACTGGCCTAGTGGGAGGGGCTCCTCCTCACAAGTGGGATGATGCTGGCTCCTGGGTATAGAGCAGAGCTCTTGAGACTGGTTAGCTTCTGCAGGAGTCCTTTCTGCAAGTGAACATCCCCGAGTCCCCTCTTCTGATCGCTCCCACCTGTGTTCTTGCCACTGTGACGCTGTTGCTGTGAAGCCCTCCCAGAGCCACAGAGGCCATGTTTGCACCTCCAGGAGCTATGTGCTGACTAAGCTGCTTTCCCTCATAAAACGCATAGCCTAGTGTGCAGTTAAAATCATGCAAAATGGATCCATGCAGCACAAGCCTGTCTCCAGCATCCTTCATAAGGTGACTAGTTTTAGGAAAATCACCTTGGAGGGCAGTTCTTTCTCATCACTCCCAGGAAAAGCTCTTCTTGGGCATGGTTTCAGTCACCTGGCCTTGAGGCCATTCCAACCATTTCATACACAATAATGATTCACTATAAAATAGGGTGGGAAAATTGTATCAAAGGAGACAAGACAGTAATTCCTCCCTCAACTATTTTTCTGAAATCCAGCATATGCAGACTAACTTCTGCACAGCTTTTCCTTAATCCTGAGAATATGTTTTCTTATTTTATTTAGTACTTTTTCTGTTTTGCTTTGGAGAGGTTTTTCAACCTTGTTTTTACATTGTACATTTCCTGTTGGGGATTATTGAACATTTGAAGGTGAAGAATGGAAATGGATGTGGTGGGGAGAGCGGAAGGTAGAGGGGGGCATGGGGTTCACTTTGCAGCCTCCTCAGGGACCCTGTATCTCAGTGGCACCAATGTCATCCTTATTTGGTGTGCTCTGTCCAGCTCTTAACTTTTTGCTTTATAGATGGCATGCGCCTTAGTTATCTGTTGCTGTGCCAGACATACCTGACAATGTCAGCTTATTCAGATCAAAAGCATTAGCATCTTTGTCTTTAAAAAGTAATAATAACTCAAGTGCCATTGCTTCTCCACCACTGGCCTAATACCACAGTACATCACGTCAGAGGCTGACAAAGGGAGTGCAGTAAGCACTGATCGCTCTCTTCTGTGTGCTTCCACCTCCCTTGTCCCCAGGCAGCTGCTGGGTAGGGCTGCTGTGTACACAGTGGACCTCCGGCATCCACCGTGGAGAAAGCACTGACAGCTTGTGTGTGTTAACCACACTGTTCTGCTTTACACACACTGATAGCGTACATATGGTGCTTTCGTATTCTTTCTAACTGATACGTAGTTTCACAGTGTGTGGATGAATATTATTTAATGAAGGAATTCTTTTCTGAGAAGTGTTGTTATTATTTATGTTTCATTATTATAAACACTACCACTAAGATATCATGTAGACACATCATGCTAGTGCACTAGTTTTAATCTTTAAGAAATGTTAAAATGTATGGAAATATTTCATTGGCTCCCTAGCAAATTCAGACCCTCCCATCCTCAGTTATATTTTGCCATGTCACATTATGGTGCTTAACCAGGAATTCCCATATAAAGGTGACTTTTTGTCCTAACATGCTAGGAAACCACTGTCAGATGGATTTTCTTTGTAGAAAGACAAAATATTCCTTCTCAGTGCCACCCTAAATTTGAATGCTATTTTCTACTATGTAAAATTACGCTCCCAAGTCTGCACTCTGTAGTTATTTTCTCTCTAAATCATGCCCTGCTTCTCCGACATTGTAAGCCTTTGAATCTTCACTAGTTGTCCCATTGATGGTTGACCCATGTATGTGTGTGATACACAAATATTCCTAAGCAAAAATGAGTAAAAAACAAAAAAATTTAGGAATATTCCTTACCTTAATAATTTACATTGTATAAACAATTGTGGTTTTCTTCATACCCTGTACATGGACTATATATCATGGTATACTTATAAAATTTATATATATGATCATATATTATTATCATGACATCACTGATGAATGATTTACATATCATACAATCACAATAACTGTTGTTATATGTGGACATACGGACATGCAGAGAGGCTTGTAAATAAGTGTCTGCTTATAGACTAAGAGCTACAAGGTAATAGAGTAAATATACCATGTCTTGAATTTTAATTATTACAAAATAAGTATTCAGAGAATGCTTGTATATGTTACTGCTCATTTCTCATATCTCCATGCACTCCTGCCTACTTTGGAGATAGATACATTTATGTGTATAACTTTTGGTAATATCTCAGAGTGGCAGAAAGTTCTGATTTTTCACAAAAATTCAACTAATGTTCTAATAGTAAAAACAGATTGGTTGGTAGTTGAAGAAGCCTCTTCCATGACTTGTATAGGAGTTCTGGGTTTGGATGCTCCGGGGATCTTTGTGATAATCATGTTCAATCTTTTATTTCATGGATGAGAGAACTAAGCTGTGAAGCCGGGTTTTACCCTCCCGGGACAAGAATGGCAAAGCTGAGAATTCCCCCACTTGACCCTTGATTCAGTATTCATTGATTTCTTTTAAAAGCTAACTGGCCATATTGTTACTTGGGCTATTTTTTATGTTCCAAGTATTACCTGGTTTCTATATTATTCTAATAATGTGCGTATGGCTTGTGGGTTTGCATTAGTTGTAAGAAATACAGAAATATTGAACCTCTAAAAGGTAACAAAATCATTTGGCGCATAATGCATTCCCCACCCCCATCCCCATAAATGTCAAACCTGCTCTTTCTTATAGCCATTCTGTTCCCTTGGTAACTTCCCAAACAAAATATAAACGTGCGAGATGATTTGCTGACTGTCGGTGTGCATGTGTTTTCTCATCTCAGTATCTTTCCCTGTCCGTTCCAAGGAGCCTTTTGGCTTCCTAATCATGGGGGTTTATTTTGTTCTCAGGAGTTCTGAGGAAGATGATGGTGGTGAAGAGAACAGGATCCCTGGATGGAAAGAGATGGGGTTTGGGGCTTCTTGGCCTGCAGGTCCTGTGAGCAGGAGGGGAAGGAGTGGAAGGATGGTGCTGGGTGCTTCTGAGGTAGACACAGCCCCAATTCCCTCCCACCATTGCTGGAGGGGGGCGGGACAACAGTCCTTTCCAGACACTTGTCTCGTTCAAAGAATTGGGCAGAACAAGCAGTAAAGGTGAACATCTAACATTTATTGAATATAGTAAAGGTATTACAGGTAAGAAAAGAAAGGAGAAGAAATGTTTTGAAATGAAGGAAAGAAAAAGTGGTCTAAGAAGAAGTGCTAAGAAATGCTCTGAAGAAAGGAAGAGAGAACACATGGCCTGCACACAGAGTGGCTACTGGAAGAGTAAGAAGACAAAGCCTACAGGGCCCAATTGCCACAGTCTATTACATCCTCCTTCTGACATCAGCGCCTGCCAAGGGAAGCTGTTCTGAACCATGCTTTGACAGTTCTCCATGACTAGCAGGTCACATCCCATTGTCCACATCCTCCTTGCCATGCCCTAATGTCCTGCCTCAATACCATGTAGTACAGTATTTAGCGTGGGATGAATTCTTAGAAAATACAATCTGCCGTATGCTCAAGTGGCTGAGATTGAAGCTGGGCACAAATGCAGAAAGGAAGAATGGTATGAAAGTAGAATTGATCAAACTGATTTCACTTCTTACCCTTTACTTTTGGATTTATTTATATACCATGCATTAAACAATAAAAAATTAAAGCCAGGTGAGGCAGCACACACCTGTAATCCCAGCAGCACTTGGGAGGCTGAGGCAGGAGGATTACAAAATGAATTTAAGCCCAGCCTGAACTGCATAGTGAGATATTGTCTCAAAAAGACAAAAACAAAAACAAAACAAAATAAAAAAATCAAACTGAAAGCAAGCACACTGAATAAAGATGAAATCCCTGTCAAGTAATATATGGGTTTGGAAAACACCATCTTTGGACTACTAGAACAAAATACCGTAAAGTGATTGACTACATCATATTTCTGTTATAAACCCCAGGTAATAATTTCTCAAAGTTCCAGAGACTTCTCAGGAGCTCAAGAGGAAACTACACGCAAATGTATCTTCTGGCGAAAAGTGGCTTGCTGCTCCTGGGCGGCCACCTTTCAGCTGTGTCCTCCCTTGGGGCAGGGCCGGGCACTCCCTTAGGCCTCTCTGATGAGGACACTGATTCCATTATTGAAGGCTCTGTCTTCATGACCTAATCACTGAAGCCTCTAACTCCAAATATTATCATCCTGAGGGTTGGAACTTAAATATATGAGTTTGCTTAACAATGTTCAGCTAATAGCGCAGTGTGTTCAGAAAGACTCATATCATCTCAATTTACCTGTCATATTTTCTCACCGATAGAACTGTAAGTCTGTGTAGTGATGGACAGGAAATATTTCTGAGGGACTTGTTCTTCACTTCCTATTTATTCCCAATTTATTCTTTAATTTTTTCTGTTGTATATTTCTCATCAAAGTGGTTATTATCTTTAATGAAGAACCCAGGGGCTTCTATTTGATTCAAGTATAAATTTCAGTTCTTTTTAAGTTCTTCCCTAGTTTAATTTATAGATTTTAGCATTATACTTTTCTAAACTTAGGCACACCTGCAGACCAATTTAAAAATGACTGACTGATTGCAAATCTCCCCATGGCAAACAACCTCTGGCACATTTATGAGGATAAAAATTCTTCAGTTCATTTGCAGTATGTCATTTGAGGTAAAATTTTTAAAAATGCTAATGTATGGCATCAGCTGCTGTATGGGCTTCCAGTAACCTGTATCTGGAGATGGTTGTATTGACCAGCTGCTTTTTCATGGGACAACTACAGTGACACTCTAGTTGTTGAACTTAATTCTTTCCAAATTTGTGTTTAAACACTGAGAAGTTTGAGAACTGAACATATTTTTCCCATAAGAAGTAATGGAAAACCAAATCATTGTTTCTGAAGCCCAAAAATTACACTTGTAAATTCATTTCTTTAGAGCTGTAACAAATTTCACAATGATTTCTTTCTTTAACTCTATCGCGATTCTCACAGTTTTCTTAACTTTACTGCTGGTATTATTAACTTTCTTTGGAACCATGGTTATGATATTTTATGCAAATAAAACTCAAAAAAAAGTACACTAATATAAACACTGTACAGTGAACCTCCAAAATTTGCAGGGATTATGTTCTTAGAGCACCCACGAATTGTGAAAAACCACAAATTTCAAATATAGTTAGAAAGATGCCTATTTGTATACTTTAAACCATAAATATGCTTTATCTCCTACTGTTATGTAATTTAATAAAATACTATATTAATAAACCTTAGACAGTGCAGGCCATTTTAACAGCATCTTAAGGATCTTAGGGCTTTAAGGAGAACAAAACCACGAACAATGGAGACAGCTGCATGCAGTGCAGCAACCTGTTATGATGTGGGGATGGTGGTGCATCTTCGGAGATGAGTTACAGGGCAGCAGCCAATCAGCACCAAGGAGAACTGAATAACTCTCTTGGATTGGCTACTTGCAAACCTCCTGCCAAAGATTAATTGCAGAGGATCTTTGCAGTGTTTGAGAAATTGTTGGGGTTTTCATGAAGAATGATTAATTAGGTTTTAAGGAAAAATCTGTAAGACTGAGGCCAAGAATTCTGAACCTCGACTGCTGGGAATGATGGGTTGTCGTCTGGGCAAAAAGCAGTGCTTAAACATAATGCATCGCCCCTTTGTGTCCATAGTGAGACAATGTGTGACTCACTCTTGTCTGTACAAGTTTTTTCAAGTGGGATTTTTGGGTCAACTGTCAAGCAAACTTAGGAATACTGAGCAGGTTTTTTTTAACTTTGCTGTTTGAGTAGTGAAAAGTTCGAGCTTGGAGCCATTCAATAAACGAGGGATCACTGTGTCTGACTTACATAGCTTAAAGGAGAAAAAGGTGATGTTCGCTCTTGGGGTCAGAAGTTTCAGATCATGGCTGGCTGGCTCTAGAACAGAAATATGGTGGCAGAGAGACCTGGCAGAGGTAAGCTGCTCAGCTCATGGGGGGCGGGCAGAGAGGAAGTAGGAAGAACTGGAAAGACAGGGGAGGGCTGTGGACAGTAATACCCCTTCCCCGCGTGATATCCCATGGACCCACCTCTAAGCACTTCAGAACTGATCAACAGTGACTCTTGTGCCCACCTGACCTAATGGCCTTCCAGAAACCTTACCACTGAGCACAAGAGCCTTTCAGGGATATTTGGATTTAAACTCTAAAAATGACCTTGGGAGGAAAATGAATTAAGATTATTTAGGAAACTGTAAATTTTTCTTTGTCCACAAAAAATATTAAACAGCCTTTCCTGAAATGACTTCAAAGACAGTTGCCATCCCTCTTTTCTTTTCTTGTAGCTGTCTTAGGGCTGTGTGGGAGAGTCTGCCCTTAGCCAGGCTACACTGTCCAATTCCAGTTACCCAGGGATACCTGTGATGACAGGTGCTGTCATGGAGCAGCATCACAGGAACGGTGACCGCTGTGCAGTTAAGACATGTGGGGATGGGAGAGATCCATATCACTTTTATTATAGTGTACTTTAACAATTTTTCTACCTTATTATAGTTCTTAATTTATCACTGTTCTTTAATTTAGAAATTAAATTTTATCATAAGTAGGTAGGTACAGGAATAAACAGTATCAATATGGGTCATACTATCTACAGATTCAGGTTTTCCCAGGAGGTCTTGTCCCATTTCTCCTGAGGATAAGCAGGACTACCATACCTCACCATTTTTCTCTTCCAAGGGCCCTGACCGATTGGATAAAGTTCATTTGTATTACAAAAGACAATATGCTTTACTCAAAGTCTACTGATTTAAACGTTAATCAGATATTTTAAAATATCTTTGGAGCAGAATCTATGCTGGTGTTTTGCCAAATAGCAAGGAACCACACATAGGCAAGTTGATGCCTAAATTTCCAGTCCCAGATGGCTCCCTGTTTCATGCTTCTAAAATACTCCAGGATCTGGCATGTAGAAACCCAGTCAAGGGGGCCTCTGACACCCTGCTGCGGGGAGCAAGGTGGACATTAGAGACCAGAGGATGCTACAGGGCAGCCCCTCACGGCTGTCCTCTAAGCAGGCTTCTAACATCTCACTGTCTCCTCAAAAGGCAGTAACACTGTGATTCATCCATGCTGTTCATCTGTCTCAGACTGTAATAAAGAAAGATTTAGGCACACTTTGAAAAAATTACTTTTGTCATTAACCAGTAACTTCTATCCATATCTTTTTTTCTCACCTTCATCAGAATGGAACATATGTGCTAGACTTTGGCAAAGGGCTGCTTCACTTCACAGGGGGCCTACTTCCCAGGAGAGATCAATCCAGTGGCCATTCAACCTCAGAAGTTGGTTCCCTGCTCCCCTCATAAGCACCCTTTAGTTACAGACTGCACAGCTGTAAGGTGTGATGTGGCCAAAGTGAGGCATAATATTAATTTCCTGGGATGCTAGCTCTGGAGGGAAAAGATTAGAGTGGAGGGGCTTCTGTGAACACCTGCCTGGCCCATGGCCTCATCTAAGACTGAATGTCTTTGGGTCTGGCTGCAGAGGGCTCCTGTGTAAGTAGTTTTGTTTAACACAGTCTATCAGAGCTTGGGGGGTGCATATCGCAGGCCACTTGGACCCAAAACTTGGGGGCAAAGTCAACAACCCAGAACAGGCCATACAGGAGCATCCAGGGTCCTCAAGGCTGTCTGAACCCTAGAGCAGGGAGCCACTGGCCTAACAGCACACCTATCAGTAGTAGTCTACTTCAGGAGTAAAATAGAGCCATGGAGCTAAAAGAAGCCATGGGTATTCCAAAGACTCAAGAGGTCAAAACTACAGAGGGAGAAAAATCCCCAGGCTTATATTCTTCAAATTTTCATGGGTTTATCTATCATGCTGGAATCTTGGCAAAAGGTTGATTTTGATTTGAGAGCCTTGGGGAAAGGCCTGGGAATCTGGGTGTCTATAGAGCCCCAGGCACCCAGCTGTCATGGAGCCAGGAGTCGGACAATGATCTCAGGCCTCCCTTGGGCACCAGACCTGTCCCAGAAGTTAGTGACAATGCAGGGTGCAGTCTACTTGGAATAGGTTCTGTGAAAAGTACCTGGAGGGGTTTCCATGGAAGTAACCAAGACACAATTAAAACAATTACCAGAACACATCAAGGAGCCAATCTGGGATATGTTCCTGAGGAGAAAGAAGCCAGCAAGTCCTAAGGCTCTGGCTGTCTCCAGCCTTCAAGGAAAGGAGTAGGGGGCCTTATTCACATGTCACAGGAGGAGCGGATCCAAGTCCCCTCCTGCGTGGGGCCCCTGTCCATGACTGGCTGACAACGGAGCCCTGAGCTTTAGTGATAGACGTAACTGTAGTGAGAGATCTTCGAGGTTTTTATCCACGTCATTTTTGTCATGACTTTTAAAGCAAACATGAGCAAACTATTTACATACACAGATAAATATTCACGTTTTGTGGTTAGTGTCAAAAGATCTTTTCTTGTTCACTGAAAAATACAAGTCTGAAAGCATCCATTGTATTGTGTGTTGAATGCAATGTCTGCTAGTGCTAATCCTGAGGAAGTAATGGCATAACTTACATAAAATGCTGCACATTTTACATCTAAGCACTACAATGTCCTGGAATAAAGCCTCTTATTAAATGAGAAATATAAATAAATACTGCAATTGTAAACAAAATGCTGCAAGTGAAGCCCATTGAAACAGTTTGGTATGACATCCACCTAGTCTACCTACAGTCAGGGATGTGACCCTCAAAGAAATTTAGAATTAGGGTTAGGGTTAGAAATGCAGGATCTGGGGGTAGGATCTGAGCTGGGGTCTTTTAAAATCCTGGGTGATTCCACTGTGCAGGGTTGAAAATCACTGCCTGGAGGGAAGTTAGTTGGTAATTGAGAAGCAACTAACATTGAATAGAGCCCCTTTGGGGGTCCCACGAGGCAGCAGCAGGTGTGTCTCCAAGGACGCGACTGCCGCACTCCTCACAGATTTTGAACATGCTGTAGTCCCTCGACATCTGCTGCTGGTCTTCTCGCCCGGCCCCCAGGCAGCCCAGGCCCAGCTCTGTTTCTCACAGTGTGGAAGTACATGTGGAAGCTGACAATGGCAGACAGTCCTTTCCTTTGTCTGCAGAATGCACATCTGACCCCAAATAGTGTCTACGCATGCAGTCCACAGCTTCATGGGTAGTTTTGTTATTTACCCATAGTTCTGCTTTCATGTGGCCCATACATTGGCATTCTGTACATACTTCTTTCATCTTCTTCTAATGCATGTGGGTAAATGCTTCAAGCTATGGCATAAGTTAACACACTTTTAAGGTCCTACATATCACGCAGCTCTATCATGTGTATTTCCCGACACATCTCACCAGAAGAAAACATCTCCAGCATCCCAAAGGACTCAGAGGCCAGAGTGCAGCTGGGAAAGCAGTTGAGAACCCAAGAGCAATACACTTCTTCTTGAAAAGAAGCAAGTTCCTCCAAAAAGGAAGAGCTTTTCATGTTGGGTTGCAGGAGAGAAAGGAAAGTCTCACATAGTGTACCTGTCTTCAAGAAGTTAATATTCCAACCAGATAGAGACAAAGGCTCCTAAGTGGTTCATGAAAGAGTGAGGTCATTTAGTTTGAGATGAAACAGAACTCAAGTAGTGAGAAATAATTTGACCTTTGATTTCTCAGGACCTTAACTGCCAGAATAAAGAATTAGAATAGCATTCTGAAGGAGGTAGAGTGTGTTAGTGCACAAGTATGTGTGTGTGTGTGTGTGCGCGCGCGCGCGTGCGCGCGCGCTTGCTAGGAATTACACCCAGGGCCTTAGTACTGAGCTGCATCTCTGGCCTTTCTATAGATTCTGTATGTTGAACCAGGGTCTCACTAAGCCACGAAGTTTCCAAAGTTGGCAATGTGCCACCCACTTGTCCCACCCTCTCAGGGTGCTGGGATTGTCAGGCTACCCACCACACCTCATTTAGCATGTGCTCATTAGGATCAAGGTCTCTCATTTTAGACACCAGAGACCAAAGCCCAGGCTTTCACTCTATAATTTTGGGTCACATCATTTTCTACCTCCAACACAGAGGCAATCTTCAGTATTCTACATACCCTCCTACTCAGAGGAGCAATTGTAAGGATGATGGAGGGTACTGCCTGGCACAGAGTCAGCCAGTGATATTCATGAGTAAGGAATCAAAAGGATTGCACACCTTGAAACAGGCAAGGATGTGCACACTGAGAAACTTACTTTGAAAGATGAATGTGGCCCTTGTGTGCACGCTTTGGGGAAAACTGTAAAAGGGAGGGGTAGGAAAGGAAGAGGAGTTCCAAAAGTCCAGGAACATTGCTGAGAAGGCAGAGTTTCATTCATCTCAACAGTGACGAGAAACTGGGACTAATGAAACCTGGGGAATGTGTGGAAGTACGAGACAAATGAAAGGAGAGGGGCTGGGGATTTAGCTCAGCGGCACAGCGCCTGCCTGGCAAGCGCAAGGTCGTGAGTTTGGTTCCTGGTACTGGAAAAAAAAAATAAACAAACAAATGAAAGGATAAATCAATCATTTGGGGAGAAGTCAAAGAGATGTTGAACTCTTGGTCTTTATGGTCATTAGAGTAGTTTTGAAAGGCCTCAACGGAGGTGTGACACACTCTAGGTACCTCCTCCACACCCTCTCTCCATGGTACAGCACCATCACTTGGATCTTGAGTGTTGCTCACAAGTCCTTGTGGAGAGACGTGGTCCCTAGACTGGTGCTGTGAGGAGGTGGTAGGAGCTTTAGGACCTGGGCCTCAGCAGGAGATCTTCAGATCATTGGAGATATGACCTCAGAGGAGACAGGAGCCTGGAGCGCTTTCCTTCTCTTTCTCTCTTTTCGTTTTCTGGCCACAAGCGTGCACTCATGCATAACAAATGCCCACGTGCTCAAACCAGTGGAGACCCTGTCATGGACTCACACCTCCAAAACAATGAGCCCAAACATACTTCCTATTTTACAAACTAATTATAGCAAGTGATTTTTATATGACAGAAAGCTAGCACACACATACAGATGCTGACACAAGCTTGGGGCTTGCTTGGCTAGAGAGTATGTGATTTTGAGGGTTGCTGAGAGAATCAATGAAGGCAAACCTTTGCTTTGGCTTGAGATTCCTGGAAACAGATTTTGCATGTGTATATTTCTGGGACACTGTCTAAGGAAAAAGATCTGTAAGGGAACCAGTGAAGCTGGACAGGGCAGAGAAGGATTTAAACGGTGGTTTAGTTCAGGAAGCAGGATGGTAGGTCAGAGCCTTGAAGCAGCAAAACCAGGAAACAGGGATTTCTCACTTTTTAAGTGGATCTGGATGACTTTGAGGGAGGGGCATCACTTGGATGAGGCAACCTGTCAGATTCAGCAGCCAACACTCATTGGGAGGAACAAGAACCTCAATTCTGGGGTGGAAGGATAGAGAATCCAGGTGATAGGTACTGCAGCATTCATGAAGTAGGAAACTGACACATATTGTTTTTGGAATATGGATTTTATAGCCATAGTCTACCCTGTTATCTCAAAGCAATATCAAAACTATTAATCTCTGTTGGACCAAGAGATTGGATGGTCCAAGCTTGTGGATGATAAGTTCCTATAGCTCCTGTTAATTTCTTAAGATTGATTGGGACTAGTCACCCAAGGAGGTTTCTAACTGGTAACTGCTGACTACTCCCACCACATACCAGCTGTCCAGTTAGGAGGTTGTCTCAGTGAACAGCAAAAGATAAAGAACCCAGGATGATCTCTTAAAATGTATGTGTCACATACAGGTTACACTCCTGGGAATCAATTGCACAACTTCCCAGATCCCTCTGCCTCCAGTGTGTGGTGATTTAAATCAAGACACTTAGGAGCAATGAGAAATAATCCCATGGAACCTCTCTGCTGCTCCCTGCTTGCCTCCTGCCTGCCCCTCCTGGGCACACATGCAGAGGGACACACACACAAGTGCAGTACTGTTCCACTATATCCTTACTTTTGCAGATCTCCTGCTGAAGGTTCTGACTAATGGTGAGTTATTTGTTCAGAAAGATTTTATAGCTCTCATAAAATGTCAATTACAGTTTTAAAATAACGTGTAGTTTTTCTGTAACATGATGCTGCCATCTTGGTTCCCAGAGGGTGTATTAAATTCAAGTAGCAATAACAACTCATTTAACTAATAAATAAATAATCTGAGACAGAGCGTTGTTAAGAGTTAATAGTCTCCCATACACTCAATAGAGGCTGAGGCTCCACTCAATTAAAGTGACCCTGGGAGGGTGGGGGGAGCAGGGGCCAAACTGCACCCAATGGTTTTGTTGGAGGTATTCAACCCGCACACATTCATTTCCTTCTTTATGTTGTTTCTTTTTAGCAGGGAACACTCTCTGCAGTCCCTGGGTCCAGAGAACAATCAGGGTACAGTCTCAGAGAACAGAAAGAAAACTGGGGTCATAAATATGTTAAATGGGTGCGTGGGTTTAAGTGGCTTTGTAAATGAAACACGGATGAAACCGCAGACTAATTAATGAATATGAAGCAGCAGGAAAGCCAGAGGGTTTGGGGGAACAGTCTTGTTGTGGGGTGATGATGCAGCAGCTGTGTAATTCTTTTCCTCCAGAAAGGAACAGTCCCTTAAAGACATTTTTTTCAAGATTGCAAAGTGGCTCAGTGGAGAATATCAGATGTGGGTGAAAATGCACAGAAAAGCAATGAAAAGAAAAATCCTCTTCAAATGGTAGCTGCTCTCATCAAATTATAATCTTGGCTGAAAGAATGATCAGACAGATTTTTAGAAAGTGTTTTCCTTGTATTTTGAGAGAGAAACATGGTGCTATCTAAAAAGAGGAAAAATAGTATCATTTCAGACAGATTTATAACTCAAAGACATTGAAGCTTTCCTGATACATGGACTTGCTGAAGAAATGCCAACTGAGTCACATGAAAGGTGAAGATTCTGTGATGTATTCTAAATATTTCACCCTTTCTGTTTGGAGAATTTGCTGTTTTTCCTTCTTCACTTTTTGTTTGAAGCAGAAATATCCACAAGGGAGGGTGAAACCTGCCTGAGCATCTCTTGTGACCCCCTGTGATCCCAGGAATGCCTGGCTAATCCTGCCCTGCAAGGAAGACATGGGGCTGGCTCTGAGTGTCCAGAGCTTCTGAGCTTCCAATGGATGATGGCTGAGAGAGAGAAGGCCAAACAGGCCATCCAGAGGTGCAAATCGACCTGGGGTGGGGCGATGGGAAAAGTAGGCAGGCACAAATAAAGCTGCAGTGGACACACACACAACAACAACAACAACAACTATAACAAAACCAAAACCAACAGAAAAATTGCAAACAGCGATACTGCTTCTAGTTAGGCCCTGAGTCCTTGTTTAATTGACCGATTGTCCAAGCTGTGAGCAAGGCTTTAAATTAAACAGCTGATGTAACTCAATTGTTAAGCTACTAGAGCAGCCAAATTAACCTCTTGTCATTTAGCTATCTCAGTGGCTTTAATTCTGCTGATCACAAAACCAAACAGAAAAACCCTTGCTAATCCTGTCTATATTGACTCAGTCAATTCATTTTATTTTTATTGCAAATAAAGTTGAAGAATTACCAAATTAGAATCCTTAAATCCAATTCATAACTGACATTTACTCCAGCAACTTTTATTAAAAAGTATAGGAAAGTCAGAGGATTAAAGTTTTGTATAGACTACAAAGGCAAATCTCTAATAGCCCTTAAACTTTTAGGAAATAGATGTTCAATGTGAACATCTGATAAACATGTCAAACTAAACTATGTAAAGATAGCATCTTAGTTACTTTCTTTGTTGCTGGGGCAAAACACTCAACATTGGGTACCTTAATGGCAGAGGGAAGCTGCCCCTCCTGCCTGCGGGAAGCAGGGAGAAGCTAGACCAGGTAGGGTCACCTCTTCCAACCAGGTTAGCCTCCCAAGAGGACTTCCAGCTATTAACCCCTCAGTGGATTCAGACCCCTACAAAGATAGCACCCCATGATCCAGTGAGGCTTTGGAGGGACTTCCAGATATAAACCATAACAGGCAAGAACCAAATAGCACAAAAAACAAAAGAAATATCATTGGAGATAATGATTAATCAATTGCCTAGGTTCAGACTGCAGATGTTTTGAGGCCCAAAAGGGGATTTACTGGGAGGTAGAGTAATCTCTGATAGGTGGAGAGAAGAAAAGTGTTTGGATATTCTTGATTTGCATATGATTCATTTAATGGTTTATGTATAAGGAATAGTGCAAAAACATCAGTGGAATAGTACGATGTGATTTGTATTTTTCCTTAAAATTTCAACTTGCTATACACAGATACAAATAAACATTACCAAGTCAAATTTCAGGCCATTAATAAATCTACTACATGGAAGACTGGTGCTATAAACAGCTGTCTAATAAAAACTGAAAGTAGCCCTAAAATAGCACTCTCTTTGTCAGCATTGAGCTATGTAAACTGTCCAACGAATACTGTAAGAAGTCTCTCATATGAGGACTGGAATAATGTCTTCTGAGTACTGGGGCTCAGTGGTTGCCGGAGACTAACGGCAGAATTCAGGAGTCACTGTGAACTGGTTACCAGGGAATTTGAGAAGTGATAGAAACGTCCTAAAAAAGTTACATTGTAGTAGTGGTTGTACAACTCAATAAATTTACTAAAAATCATTAAATCATATAATGGATAAATTCTATGATATGTAAATTATACCTCAATAAAGCTTCTAAAAAATATTCACCATGCCACAGTGGTAATATGAATCAATCACAGATTATATATTTTGGATATAAACTCTGTTTTTGCATAGTAAATACTTAAGAATATCCTTCAGCCTTGCATTTTTAATTCTAGTTTTTATTTCCTAGTTTTCAGAGAGACATGAATATAGAGAAATATTTCTTAAGGTAAAATTTCTTAAGGTAATCATGTGGTAGATAACAATCAAGTATTGATTCCCTATTTGGGGGTCTCAGGAGGGCATGGTGGGGTTCATGTGCTCTACAGGGCTGGGCCCCATTCAGCTCCAGTGGCTGTCACCATGAGGGGAGAATGTGGCCAGTTTTTGTACTTTTCCTAGAGAATGTTACTAACATCTGCATTTAAAAATGTTTCTTCAGGGATGGGGATTTAGTTCAGCAGCACAGCGCCTTCCTAGCAAGTGCAAGGTCGTGAGTTCAATTCCTGGTACCGGAAAAAAAAACAAAAAAAAAGACAAAAACTAAAAATGTTTCTTCAGACATTTAAAACAACACACAGTGTGGTCCAAAGAAAATGGAAGTGTGTCAGTAGATGGGCTGGAAACTGCAACCCCTGCACTGTTCTCAGAAACTCAAACTGCAGCACTTACCTGTGGATTTCCAAGTTCTCTTCATGGCTGTTTAATGTGGACTAATTTTGACTCTCCAACTCTGTGTGGCTTCTGAAGCTGGAGCATGGGTCCTAATATGTATGCGTGCGTGTGTGTGCGTGTGCGTGCGTGCGTGTGTGTGTGTGTGTGTGTGTGTGTGTGTGTGTGTGTGTACTGCCCTCAATACAGTATCTATCTTTTTGTTTTGTTTTATTTTTGTTTTTTGTTTTTTTTTTTCTGGTACCGGGAATTGAACTCATGACCTCATGCTTACCAGGCAGGCACTGTGCTGCTGAGCTAAATCCACAGGCCCTCCTATCTTTTTTTTTAATTCTGAAGTATTATTTTGTTTTTTAAATCAGATTTTATTGGTACATTTTAGATATGCATAATAATCACATTTGTCATAAAGAATTTGTACCTTTACACCTATCTTTGTGTCAAATATATATTGCAAATGCGTGATCATTATTGTGTCTCTTCAAATAACATGTGAATAAATGTTGCTATGACCATTAGCTCAAATATATGAATGCTATTTCCCCCAATTAGTAAGACAGGCATAGACCCCATCCCAAGTTTAGCTAGACACTACTATAGTGAAACTCGGGGTTTCCTTGGCCAGATCTGGTCTACAAGAAATTAAATGTAGAACTGCTTCTTCTACTGGGCCATCATATTTTTCATGAAATGCAGCAGAAGTGTGATAGGTGCTTAGCAAATATCACACCTTTTTGTGGACACATCTACCAGTTATACTCCCAGTCTCCCTCTCAGAGAGTCTAAGGCCATTTTGTCCACATTCTGGTCATGGGATGTGAGCAGACACATGCACTGTTTCCAGTGCTGGTACAGAAACCTCCTGCATGTCCCTCCTGCTCCTGTGTGGTAGTGTTTGTGAAGGTTGCATGTTGGGAATGGAAGGACCACAGGTGCCTGAGTTTCAGTATGAGAAAAGTCACCTAGGACAGTCACCTGCCCTGCAGCAGATGGGGACAGCAAAGAAAATGCCTATTAATCATGTAAGCCACTGAGATGCAAGAATGGCTTGTTATAGCAGCTCGGTATACTTATCTTGCCCCTTCTCAGAGAAAGTCCAAAACATTGATCAAACATGTAAGTAGTTTGGAATCTTGTAGTACAGTTAACAATCACAGATATAGTACTAAAGAATCAGGCATATTTTATAGCTAACAAAGTTGCTTCACACATTATTTTATTGTATGTTCACAACACAGCCCTGTGAAGGGGTAGAATAGACTCATCACCACTGGCATAGACCCAGAAATGGGCACAGAGAGCCAATGAGAGAGCCTGGGGATTTTAAGTCCTCATTTTCTTGCTGTCCAGTTATCACTGTTTGTGTTTAGCAAGGAATCCTCAAAGAGGTGGAAAGGATACTTAACTTGATTTTTTTGGTATTTGTATTTTGATTTAATATTTACTCAAATATTCATGTCAAGTTTCCAGCATAGCATAGGTCAGTGGTGATAAGCCTACAACCTGTGTGCCCCAGTGGGCTATCTGTATCATTGAAAGCTTTAAAAGGTTCACCATCACTGGCATGGGTTCTTGTTTTAATATTATTATACTTTTGTAGTTAAACTTCTACAAAGATAGGAGGTTGAGCAACTCCATCTACTCTATCCGATTAATATGGAAACTTGGATTTCACCATGCAGTGTATCTCCTGGTAATGTGTAGTGTTAGTCAGAATTTTATACTATATATACATGGGACAATACATAGCATATAATTATAACTACCTAAGTTTTGTTACACCTTATCTTAGTTGGTGGTGTACAAAATAATTAAAACATTTTTTATTATAGCAAAAATTAAAATCATTCTGTAATTGTGATGTACTAAGAAAAGGGGGCTAAACACTCAGAGAAGCAAATGAAGTAGCAGAAATAAAGAACCTCAGGAGTTTCTAAGCTTTTGTCTTCTAAGGTCCCATTCACATTCTATCTCTAGAACATCTTTCCGTGGGCCTCTCAGTCTGACAGAGCAGCACAGTCTGAGTCTATGGTACACGCTGCCCACCCCCCACTGCACTATGGACAGCTTACTGAGCCCTTGTGCTTCTATCAGGAGTGTGTCAGCTCACAGGAAATATTTGGCAATGGAGACCAGGACCAGATTAATTAAAGTGCAACCAATGAATTTCCACAAAGCTGCATGCTTAAAAGGGTTCTGTGCTTGGTTAAATATCCTACTGTTGCACCTTACAATCCTTAATAATTTTGTTCCTTGAGACAGGATCTCACTATGAAGTTTGGGCTAGACTTGAAATCATTGTGTGGCCCACGCTGGCCTCAAATTCCTGGTGATCATGCTGCCTCAGCTTCTAAGTGCTAGGATTACTGGCATGAACCAATATGCCCCCTTAGATCTTAATAATTTTACCACTGAATTTGTACTTTGTAAGTGAAGTCCGAGGGGATAGCAACACCTGGGTGTAAGAAAGGAGATATATGGTGTATAGAGATGTATTCTTTGCCACTGCATTTCTGGAGGACATTCCAATGCCCCATAGGCAGAAATCTTGGTGGCCCACTGTAAGTGGGACTTCAGAAAGACTGAGGCACACTTCACCCACAACTACGTGAGCTGGACCATGCCTGGCTCCAGTGTACAACACTTTCTGTCTAAACCAGAACTTTCTCTTGGTGCAGAAGGAAGACAGTGGCATTCGGAGAAGTACGAAGATGAAGGAACCCTATCACAGCTTTCCTTTTTCATGCCACCTTCCTGTATGAGTCAGTCACATGCTCATTCTGAGAGCAATGTCCCAGGGAGAGAGAAAGGGAAATACGGAGTACACAGCTTCTTTTCCTTGAACTTCCTTCCTCAGCAACAAGCTGAAGGTAGAATGTGGTAGAAGGTGCACATATTTCATGTAGAGTTTTTAGTCCTTGGAAGAGCAAAAGGCACACGCATGTGGGAGAGCTGAGACGTGTGTTATACAAGTTTGGCCTTTGTGCATGAGTTAAATGTTCTTATATTTTCAATTAACACTGTATTCAGCATTACTAAGATAAACAATAAAATTGTGTCAATAATTTAAAGTTTTAATGTTTATGTTGACTGACATTAAATAACAAATTTTAAAAAAACATGCAAGGGTGAGGAAGAAGGAAGCTAAGGAAGAAAGGGATAAGTTGCTTACTTTAGTGCTTACGATGTCATTTTTCCCTGCTTTTTGAACAATAAGCCTACATTTTCATTTGGTACCAAACCATGCAAATTATGTAGCTGATCTGAATGAAGAGTTTTTATTTGATGAAAAAATTAAGTTTCATAACAAAATAATAAGACAGTAACAGTAGTTAATATACTGTGTATTGTTATCTTCAAAGGAGTTTCTCAGAGTATAAAATAGAACAAAAAGATTCTTACAAAGACGAAATAAAACATAACACTTTCTTTTCAACACAACTAAGATAAACTAGTATAAATGAACAAATTAGCATGCATGTTAAAATATTTTTAAAACAATGGAATGGGTAATTTGGGAAAATAAACTTCCTGTTTATCTCTCTTAATTTGCTCTTTATTTGCTTATCTATATGTAGTGTTTTTCATGGGAGAAACCATGTGATATCTAAATTTGTGTATCTGACTTACTTCACTTAATACTCTGTTATCCAGGTGCATCCATTTACCTACAAATGTCCCAAATTTATTTTTCTTTATGGAGGGTAGTACTCCATTGGGTATAAATACATTTTCCTTATCCATTTATCTGTTGATGGACAGATACAGGCTTTTTTCAAGATCTAACTATTATAAATTATACTGTGATAGTCGACATTGTTGGTGGGAATGTTGTGGTGGATTGACAACTGGTGATCAACTTGTAACACCCAGCTGAACTGAACCAGAGTGGTGCTGGGTGTGGGGGGCCCATCTGGGGATTGTTGCTGGCAGCATAACAGGCAGAACTGGAGAGGAAGAGGTTTATTAGCTATTGGGAGCTGTTGGTTCTCCTGGAGAAGCTTGTCATGCTGGCTTTCCTGATAGGAACTTTGCTGTTCTCATTGTTGAAAGAGTTTGAGACCTTGTTGTCACTGAGAATGGCTGCGGTTTACCTTGGAAGAGCTCTGGTCTTTACTTTGAGTATTGCTTCCTGGCTCCAGAGAGGAAGATTGTATACTACTCAGTCTCCTGGAGAAGCTTGTTGTGCTGGCTTTCCTGATAAGAGCTCAGCTGTTCTCATCACTGGCGCTCAAGACCTTACTGTTGCTGAGGATGGCTGTGGTACTTTTGAGGGGAGTGCTGGTTCTTACTTTTGAGTGTCACTTTCTGACTCCAGTGCAGATTCCTTAGCTGGCGGGCAGAGATCCTTCATCTCGCTGGCACAGACTTTCTAGCTTCCACCACTGACCTGTGGGCCTTCCCAGAGCAAAGTCATGAAACAGGCCTGCATGAGACATTGTCACGGGCTCTTGGCCTCCAGTTGGTCTTGTGGAAGGCATTGTCATGAGCTCTAGGTCTTCAGCTGCACTCATTGAAGGATATTGCCATGGGATCCAGGCCCTCAGCTGGATTCTTTTGGTCTCAGTGTATGAACAGATTTCCTGCACTCTCTTTGTATATGACTCTTTGGGTGACTATTATAAAATAATCATGTAAATTATGTGCTTTGTATTGTTCCCCTTGAAAACTCCAAACCACAACAAATGTAAACTAGTACAACATCTATAAAAATTAGTGTGGAGTTTCCTCAAAAAACTCCCAGATATCCCTATCCTAGTTATACTCCTTAAAGAGTTAAAATCATCATCTTACAGGAATACACATGCTCCCATGAGTGAAGACATTTTTGATGATCCTAGCTGAGGTAAGGGGATGATACTGGCATCCAGTGGGTAGAGGCCAAAAATGCTAATAATTCCCTCCAGTGCATGCAACAGTCCTCTATAACAGAGAATCACTTGCCCACCTTCTTTAGGGTGGCCAGGTTGAGAAATCCTGTATTGTTTGGGACCATTTATAACTTTTACAAGTAGACATCAAGTCCCTTAGGCTATGATGTCTCTTTCTCGATCACATCACATAACGTCTAGTCTACTTCCTGATACATGTAGTGGAATTTAATAAAAATAGTAAGTGATCAATAACTATCCACTTTTTAAAAATTTTTAAAAAATCTTTCAATATTGTTATTTCCATGATCCTCACTTTAGAGAACATTTGCGTAGCAAATAACTTGTGCAACTGGCAGATGATCTTTGTGCCTCAAGTCCATTGACAGAACTGGAAACAGGTTGGTCTCTCACATTGTATATTAATTTTTTTCTTTCAGAACTGATTATATTCCTTTCAATGTATAGCTTAAAACTGAGATGAATTTGGTACTAAATTTAGGAGGAAAGGAGGTGGGCATGGTGGTGCACACCCTTAATTCCAGCACTCGGGAGGCTGCATCAGGAGAATCGTTGGGAGTTCGAGACCATCCTGGGCTACAAAGTGAGCTGAAGCCCAGCCTGAACTGCATAGTGAGACTCTGTCTCAAAAAGACAAAAGTAAATAAATAAATAAATAAATAAATAAATAAATAAATAAATAAAATATTTAGGAGGAAAGGGTTAAAGAAAATAAATGTGAATTTGATTCCTTACTTGTTGATAGCATCGAGATATTATGTAGTCACTTGTTTTAAATGGTTATCTAGGATCCCATTTTCTAGGTGAATCTCTGAGGCTCTATCACTCCCTCAAGTTCATCTGTCTTAACAATGTAGATAGAGCTGTAAACCAAAGTCAGCTCTGCATGGCTCTGCAGCCTGTGACATAGAACTGGTTTCCCTGTTCTTCTCATCTCACACCATGAGCTCCTAATGTGAGCTGCACAGTTGGGATTCCTTTCCCAATCTACATCTGTGAGGTGCTCCATTCACCGGGGAGTCACACATTGGTCCAAACTAAGACACCTTTAAGGTAGATGGACAGGGGAGCTGTGAACCGACATGCCGGGACAATGGGCATTAACAAGGGCACCCCTGGGCCTTGGAGACCTGCCAAGTTCACCCATACCTTGGAGGAACCTGTGAAAGGGAAGTGTCCTGCTCGGGATTTCTCTTGGACCAGTCCATGGTGCCTTCCTCATGGCATCATGGACACATTCACTCTGTGTGCTTGGCTGGAGGAAGTAAGGCAGAAAAGGGAAAGGGAAGGGGAAGCAAGTGAGGCCTTCTACAGCTCATCAGAAAATGAGTGCTGGTCCCACATGTATTGCTGTGAAGTCATTAGCCAAAGTAATTCAACCAAGAGCCCTGGTATCACAGGACATACACATTACCCCAACTCCCACATGCTCTAGTTCACGGAAGAGCTCCAGTGGGAGATGTGCACCAGATTCTCCTTCTGGAGTCTCTCTGCCTGGGTCCATGTGCATGCAAATGTGACCTAAAGGATTCTGCTTTGCCACATTTTATTTTAATAGCTTCTGGAAGATAGGAAACTCATATCCTGGGTTTAAGCCACATTCATGGTGTGTCTAATTAAATACTCTAAAATCAACACAACCATTGCTCTTTTTTTTACATCACTGTGCACTGTTTTCCTCCTCTTATTCAGCTCCTACTACTAAAATGCACGCAAAACGGGCACACAATACCCAAAGAAACTAGAGGAAAGAGAGCTAATGACTTTAGTAGGGCAGAAAGTTCAGATTCAGGGCAGGAATCTACCCCCACCTCATCCGTTCACTGGAACATCTCCTGCTGCAGATAACCTACTGTCTCCCACATTTTTGCTGGGTGCCAGCCGACATCCAGAGGTGTGCACTTCAATGTGGCACTGAGTTCGCATGCCCGTTCTTGAGCATCTGTGGCCACAGACTAGAATGCTAGAATCAGGACCCAGGTCCTGTATTTGTACTGCTTTCCTCCACTGATTCAGTAATATTCAGATAGCTGGGTTTGCAATTTCATGCTTGGCAGCCTTCCGGTTCATGGCGGCTTTCCCCTCTGGGCTGAGGAAGGCAGAGGGTCTTTGTCTGAGGTCACACAGTCTGGCAGCAGACCCAGTCAGCTCAGGCTTGCTTGCTGCTGGAGTCCTGCCAAGCCTCACGCCAAGAAAATGATGGCATTTAATCAGGGGAGAACACCTCACTTTACATGAAAGAGAAGGGTAAAATGGGAAAAATTAATTCATTGCTATGTAATATGTGCAACATGCTTTAAATATGCAGAGGTTGCCATTTGGTTCCAAAGGAAATGCCATCTTCTTATTAGAAAGCAGTATAAATATCTCGACAACTTTTGTGTTTTGGTAGCAGCCAAGGACAACATGGAAGCTAAAAAGCCATCACAATAAACCTCTGAGCTTTGCCCTATTAAAAATGTCAGACTAATAAATCACATCTTTAATGACCAAGGAGGAAAGAGATCAATAAGTTTTGGGACACCCTTTATGGAAGTATCATATGGTGTTATTTAACATCAGATCAATAAGGTGGCAAATATTTCACAATAAGCAAAAGTTCAAGGTCAAGAATCATATTTAAACATTAATCTTGGAGTAAACCTTCCTATTGTAGGAGCTGTTTGACCTTTCAGATTTGTGTATGTGTTTAAAAATAAATAACCCTATACTTTTCAAACTATTTTCTATCTTCAGAATCTTTAAAACATAGGCAAAATGATATCATCAGTTTTAATAACCATACTTTAAAAAACTATATTCCTAGTGAAGCAATTTCTTAGTGTATGGAAACAACAACAGTAAGTCAAATTAAACAAAGGAGTGAAATTTACTGTTAGGGCAATGAATGTAAGAGTATACCCCACAGATCTGTAGGCTTGAGTGCTAAGGAAGATCAAGCTGTCAAACTCAAAGAAAAATAGATCTCATAAAAGAAAATAATCTGAGCCTTGTACTTATTCTTAGCAGGGTTTTCTTCCCTCTTTCTCACATCTCCCTACCACAGAATTATATACACGCATTCACAGACATTCTAGAGAGGGGAAGGGTAAACCCCACATGACTTATAAGTTACTCATTTTCGTAAAAGTTTCAAATTTGCCTTATTTAATGAGTTTCTCTTCACAAGTACAAAAGATAAAAATAAGTATAAGTAGGACACAGTGATGGCCAGGAAAGGAAGGTTTTTTGAGGTTCTGGTGAAACTTCAGCAGGGATTGAAGACCACTTCTGATGCTCATTCTAAAAGAAATATTTTAAGCAAACCATAAAAGTAAGCTTGACCCTTCCATGGGCCCATCATAAATCAATTGTTAAAGCAAGGGTGAAAACTGGGGAGGAGGTCAGAGGTGGGAGAGAGGCCACAGAGAAAGGATGGTGTGAGAAACCCGAGAGAACACTGGAGAGAATAGAGCCAGCCTGGGGCTAAGGAGCATCATTCATCCAGAAATCTTGGTCACATTGCTTACAACCGCACACCAATGAAACTGCAGCGATATAAAATATTTCTATAGTACAAGGTAAAACCTATGGTTCTTTTACTACAAACCCCTTGTTCAGAAACAGGTAGACTCAAACTTGGTTAAGACTGAGAATCAACCTACCCTCGGTCCTTAGGAAAGCCCCTCCAAATACACAGTGAAACTTACACTAGTTTCTTGTTTCTATTAGAAAATTGATCTTAAACTATCAGGTGGCATTTAGGCATAAATACCTCAGACATAGTGTCTCAAAGTGTGTCATTTTTTCCATTTCTGAGACAGATAGCCTTTACCATCTCACCAAATTAACCTTCAATTCACAAGAAAAGCTCTGTGATTCTCCCTTCATAAAGAGAATACAGGGTGACAAGGTAGCTTGTGGACTAAATCCGAAACAAACCTTGCTTTACAACTTGATTTTGTAACAAATAGTGTACCAAAGTAGAGTCTGAGGATCTATATATCTAATCATTTGTTTCCTTGGGATTGAGTCAGGTTTGAAGCCCAGACAATTAAAGTGATTCACATTTAAATAAAAGGTGGCTCGATTGATTTGTAAGGACACAATTTATTTGGTAATAATGACATTCCTTGAGTTGGGCCAGGAAAACAAAAGGTGATTTATCTCCTAATAACAAAGACAAATGACACTTCTGCCCAGCCTCTTCCTTATTCGTATGGTTGAGGGCCAGGTTGTCAGTGACTCTGATCTGCTCTTCCTCTCCTTGCAGAAGATTCTAGACAAACTTCCAGGGAGATGCCCACACAGTCCTGGGTGCAATTGTCCATCTCTTGAAAGCCTTAAAACCAAAATGCTGCTTTTCCTACTTGGAATTCCACAGTTTGGTATTTAAAACAAAAGGTTGGGCTAGAAAAATTACATGCCTCGTGTAAAGCACCTAAATGCTGGAATTTATAGTGGTATAGCTCTGGTTAACATATGTTTTGAGAAAAATGTAGGAGAATCTCAATAAATGGAAGAAATATCACAATAGTATCATAATTATAATGACGTTGCTTATATTTTTAAGAATATTATCCTTAAAACAGGTCCATTGTTTTACAAAGATGGTTCATTTTAAATAGGAGTTGAAAATGCAAATATAAGTGGAATAATGGGAGACTGTATCTAAATTTAACGTGGAATAATAAGAAAGAGCAAACAGACTAATAAAATCAATTTTAGTAAATACTTAGTTTCCATTTTATGTGATAAAATAATGGTATTAAACTTATTTTAGGACAAGTTTCTTATTTCCTTTTTATGTGCTTTTAAATATTCTGTGAAAGTAGGAAGTTTGGTGTGTTCAGGAAATAAAAACTTGGATGACAAAGCCAAGAATCTTGGGGCCAGCTGGTCTGAGCCAGCCTCCCAAGTGAGAACGGGGATCTGGCAGAAGGAAAGGGAATTGTGATTTTATATGTAAAGTTCTGTTGTTTAATTTTTATTCAGCATGGTAGTTTTTACACATCTAGTTCACTATTTTGGTAACCATACAGTATTCCATCATGTAATTTATTCTGCATTAGCAGAAGTTCAGAAGTTTGGTGGATTTTACTATCATACATTATTCCTCACTAAACATTTGTTTGTCTTTCCCCTAATGCATGAAGGCAAGAGTTTCTTTGTGAAGTATGACTACAAGTAGCATCATTAAATGGAAGTAGGGCCCAAGGTGGACATCACTTATTACAGATATTACCAATCGGCTCTCCAAAGTGATTGTGCAATTTATAGTTACCACAGCGCAAGTCTTCTGCTTTACCCATTCTCACAAGTATCTGATCATTGTAGGCCTAATTACTGCCAAACGATATTTCCTTCTTTACATTGGTAAACAAAATTAGATTATTTCTGTGGATTATCAGTGAAGAAAGATAATCTTTCATACATTTATTGGTATTTTGGTTCTCCTGCTTTGTGAATTCATTGCTTTTATCCTTTTCTCTCAGGACTTTTACATTTTTCCTTATTGATTTTTACTAGCCATTTCTATACTTTGGATTCTGAGATTATACTCACACACACATACATACATATGTGTGCACACATGTGTATGTAGACATTCAGTCAGGTGAACACCAGAACATTTATATAGAAAAACAATTAATAGCATTAATTAATATATAGAGATAGGTATAGCAATATAGTAATATATGTATATGAATTCACTCAGGTGAGCACCAGAAAATTTATATAGAAAATCCAATTAATAGTGCTGATTCATATGTATAGATATAGATATATTTATATATAGTAATATAGTAATATGAATCTCTCTCTTTCTATATATATAGTAATCAACCAGTTGGGAGATATAGTGAAGGCTTCATCTACAAATTAACACAAACATGTAAAATACTCAGAAATAAGTAAATTTTAAAATGGTATAAAGTTTACAAAGAAGACCTAATTAAAGAAAAGATATATCAAGTCCTTGAAGAAGAAACTATTCTAACGATGGAATTCTTCCCCAATTAATTAAATGTAGTTATATTAAAAATGCAGGCAACATTTTTATAGAACTCAATACAAAATCCACATGCTAAAGTAAAAAAAGAACAACTAGACAATCTTTAAAAACAAGAAAGGAGAGGAAGGGCCTGGGGATTTAGCTCAGCGGCAAAGTGCCTGCCTGGCAAGCGCAAGGTCGTGAGTTCGGTTCCCGGTACTGGAGAAAAACCAAAAGAAAGGAGAGGAATCCCATTCTGCAAGATAAAAAAAAAAAAACCTTATTACTAAATTACAGTCATGCTCATTCTGTCATAGGCTCAGGGAGTCAAAAGTAGACATTGCTCCTGAGTGTATCTTGACATTCCTATGTTGCTAAGTCAGTGAGAAATGTATTCTCTAATTTATCTGAATAAAAATTTGAGAGCAGTTTTATGTTCACATCAGAACTGAGCAGAAATTACAGTGATCTCTCGATCCTCCTGAGGCAGCCCTCTTCCCCAAGGCCCCTCATCCAAGCAGCATATTTTTACAACAGTGAATCTGCCTTGATACAATATTGTCATTTTCTAATTTTTTTAATAAATAAGTCTGCTTTTCCCTTGGTCTCTTAATCCAGAAAAAAGGAACATTTTCTGGTGACTGAGTCAAGAAATGGAAGGAGGAGCTCCGTAACTGTTCTGAGCTCCTCCCACATGGGAGGGCAGGTGTGGAGTGTGGCCCGTGTGGGGCCAGGCTCATGTAAGATGGTTTAGTTGGAAGGAACCAAAGCGATCCTTCAAAGCATGCAGTCCTTCATAGAAGAGACTTAAGCTCACTGGACCAAGCAGTAACAAAGTCACATTTGTCAGCATGACTTCCAATGCTAAAAGCCACAGGAACTCTCTGAAGAGTCTCATGCTGAAGTCACAGCAGCCTGATCGCACCAGCAGAAGTTGCCAGACATGGATGGGACCATGAGACAAAAGTCAGTGGCTTGCTGGGTGCCTGGAGCCCTGGCTGCACCTGCTGCACTGGACAGGTCCCGGAACCCCAGCCAGCTTTACATGGAGAGTCAGAAGCAGCTTCCTGCCTGTGATTTCCCCTTGAAGGCTCAAAAAATATTTTCTTTGACTTCCTCTAACATATCATTCTGTTTTTGCATAATTAATTGATTTGAATGACAATGCTCAGACTGGAAGCCATCATTTAGTGGGCATTTATGCAACAACACCTCATTTGCATGTTATTATAACTTCCCACAACTCTATTTGTTTAATGAAATATTTGAAAAAGTTACCTTGTGGTTGCCAAACCTCCTGGGCTGCATTATTTCCACATATCTTTGGAGGATGCTAGCAAAGCACTTCACTTTGCTTGCAGTTGACTTTCAGACTTTCGAGACTCTTGCTTACCTCTAGTAATAGTGGCAAGTTCTTCATGATTGAACAGGTGCAGCCTGTGACAAGAGTCACTGTTGTGATGGAAATGAGGATCAGTGGCTTGGAAAAGTGACACAGTGAGGTGGTGGTGAATGAGATGGAGGTGACAGGGATGTGGTCAGCATTGTGGTGCTCTGCACTTGGTCCACAGAACTCTCACTTTTTTCCCCTCTTGTTGATAATGGGAAGCTATTTCTTCCCCTAAAGGGTCTTTATACCCACTGGTTCTCTGCCTTGAAACTAGTATACCAGTCTTTGCAAGGATGCTTCTTTAGGTTTTGAGTCAAGTGAGAGTGCTATGGTGTGGATGTTGAATGCCCCCCAAAGCTCCTGAGTTAAAGACTCGTTCCCAGGGTAGAGTTATTGGGAGGGGTAGAATCTTTAAAAGGTGAGGCCAAGTGAGAGAACTGCAGGTCTTGAGGGGACTTATTAGGACTCCAATCTCTTCCCATCTCTCTCTGCCTTTGGGCTCATGATATATCAGTTTGTTTAACGGGTGCTCCTCCTCGGGGCTTCACCCTTGCCAGAGATACAGGTTCACACCTTGGACATGAACCTATAAAACTGTGAACTAAACAAATCTTTTCTCTTTGTAGTCCAGTTCAGATATTCTGTTATAGCAATTCAAAGCTAACTAATGTAAGAAGCAATTCAGAAATCTTTCTTTAGTCCCCTACCTAATGAGTCTCCTCAGTTATTCTTTATCACATCGCCTAGTTTGTTTCTTTCCTACCAGTCACCTCTACCTGAAATTATTTTACCAATTCATTTTCCAAAGGCTGGAGGTTCTTACTGTTTATTACTAAATACCCAGCACCTAGAACCTACAAAATGGTGGTAGCTCAGTAAAAATAGGTTAAATAACTCCTTGAGAGAATGAACCCCTTCAACTAAGATACAGAAACAACCTAAAAACCCTTTTCAGCTATATTTCCCAGATAGAGATTAGCAATGAAAACGGGTGGCTGGCCATGCTTTTACTTGGTTCCAAACCCCTGGCCAGTAAATATTGGCTCCAGGGGCCAAAGAAATCTGAGAGCTGCCAGCCCCTGGCCTTGTACCTCAGCTCAGAGAGCCCCCTTAGAAGCAGAATAGGGGCTATTCAGACCCTCCTCTCTGCTTCTTTGGTGTGCATTCTGGGCCCTTTAAAGCTGTCCTGGGTTTTGTCAGGTCAACACAAAGTAAATATTTTTAGTACCTGGATGCTGGTAAGAGCTGAGGAGAGATCAAGTGACAGTATTTGTGAGTAAACGCGGCCTCCACGAAGCAGCAGACTGGAGCCACGCTCTCTGCTGAGCCCAGCCGATTAGTGCCCCATGGCTAGGGCTGAGTTCCTCTGGCAGCTCTGTGACATCCAGGGCGCATGTGCATCTTACAGCAGCCAACACTGATGGCAAATCCAGTGTCAAGTGTGCTCCTCATGTACAGGGAGATGCCAGTGGATTACACACACATGAGAACAAAGGACAGGCAGAGAAAGATGTGCGTGAAATCAAAAAGGATGATTATAAAGAAAAACAAAACTTTGGTAGTCTTGAGCTCACATGTACAAAAAATTACACTTCTCTGTAAATAAAAATTAGCAATGAAATTTACCAAAACACGTGACTGTTTATTTACACCAGCAACAGAAAAATATTCTGGCAGCTGTGTGAAAACTTGCAATACTCCCTGAAGCTCACAGGAAGCCCAGTCTTGGATTTTGTGCAGGATGGGTGGCAGCTAAGCCCTCCAAGATTCTCATTCCCTCTTGGCCAATGGGGGAGAATATTAGGGCTTGCCCAAACAGGCCTCCACAAGGCACTTCTGTTTAGTTTCTAGTATGATTAATCTAATTTGTTTTAGGTTCTGGGAAAGTAGCTATACTACAGAGTAGCTTTCTGGAAACTTATGAAAACTTACATCCAAAAATTCTTGGGCAAATTAGACACCTAGGGGTGAATAGCGTATGCTTCAAACCAACAAGTTGCTACCTAGGTGAAAGAAATCTCTTTAGAAAAGGTCTAGAAATGCAGAAAAATTATGCTTGTGGAGCCTGTAGTCTATATTCTCTTTCACCTTTCTTTCTCAGGCTCACTTTTAAAGGATCACTGGACTCTCCATTAAGAAAAGTACCAAAACTATCATCAAAAGGTGATGCAAATATCACCTACTACTGATGTTCTAGCATATAAGAGGATGCACTAAGAGTGAGATTTCCTTCTTAGGAGCTGAAAGTCTACTTTCTGTGTCCAGCATCTCCTCCAGTGGGGACCCAACCCTGAGTGGGTGCATCCTGCCCCACTCTGTGGAAGTGAAGGACTGAGAAGAAACAGAGCTCTGAATGGAGAAGGAAGACTCCCAGATAAGAGAAATGTCTAAGGAGAAGCCAGTTGAGGCAAGATGCTCCGTCTCCTGACTTCTGGCTCCTGCCCATCTCATCTCTGCGGATCTGGGTGAGTGTGTTCAGATAGCCTCACAATGCAAGTCTAGAAACCATCCATGGAGGCCAGTTTTCATTTGGAACTGGACACAGATTTAGGACACAGATTTTTCAGTTTAAGATTTCATGTTCTATCCCTGCCTTCCAAAATCCAGAAACTGATTTTTGAAGGATTTATTTCTATCCTTTAAAATGTATTGTAAACGCCAACCAAACTTGTAAAAAAAGCCACAGCCTAACACATTCTCCATTTATCCAGTATGTGGAAATAATCTAGGCTTTTCAAATGTTTGGGAGGAGATGTCCCAAGATAATAGATTTTGGCTGGTATCTGTTAGGCTTGATTCCCTAGCTTTCCTCCTAAGGTGATTTTACTTTTAAATAGAAGCAAATTTTATGGCATAGTCTTGTTAGGAATATAGTAAACATAGCTGGTCTTTTCTCAAAACAGCTTTCTTTTATTTCATAAAGAACACAGTTTAATCTTTCTTTCTGTTCTATGAAATAATTAAAATTGGAAATCTCTTAGCAATAGAATTTATTTAAGTAAAAAAAATCTTAGAAAAAATCTTATTTCCATGCCTCAAAATGGAAGTGTTTAAAAATACTTGATAATACAGAATATGTAATATAGTGGTTCTTAAAATTATAAATTATCTTTGCTGAGATGCACATTCCAAGAGACAGCATTGTTATAATAGATTGTCATAGTAGCTCTTTTTTTTAATAGAGGATCTTGTATTAAATCGTTTATCTTCAATATCTGTTAGTTTACTCATGCAAATTAATACTTTCCATGGGCTTAACGTTTTGGTCAATATTTTGGAAAGCTACCAAAATATTTGGGAAAATTATTTGAGTAATAAATCAAATGTTGGTAGTCAATTTGTGACCAACATGGAATTTGTGACATGGAGGATTTGAATAAGAGAATCATATCTGCCATAAGAAGTTTGTTCTAAACACAGCCATGAGAAAAACACTTCTCCTTCGGGACCATTAGGCCCATGATGAACTACAGGTCATGAAAGCCATCCAGCTTTATGTGGCCCCTCAGTGCTAGATAGCTGTTTCAGTAGACAGCACTTGTTTTCAAAGAGTGGCCCATCTCAACCATTTCAGGGTTAAGCCAAAAGATGACCAGGTCCAGTTTCATCTGAAGAATCACTGTTTGAACATTCAGATATGTAAAGTAATTCTATTACTAAGTCTACCAATTGAAGAGCATTGGTTAATTCAGCTAAGAAATGGGTTTTGTAGTTTTAACTTTTTTGAAAAATCTTAACAGTAATAAGCTATGCATTATGTCACATTTCATACTAAATTGAGTTTAGCCAATTTCAATAGACCAGTTTATGGTACTAACTTGCTAGCTCTATCCCTATATAATGTATAGTATGATTTTCTTAAGAGAAAAAAACCACATCTATTGTGTTAGTCAGCTATTCATTACTGTGACAAAATACCTTAGAAAAGCAATTTGAGGAAAAATTTATTTTGACTCACAGTTTCAGAGGTTTTAGTTCATGATCCACAGGCTCCATTAATTTTAAGTCTAAGGTAAGGCAGAAAAGTCTAAGGTAAGGCAGAAAAGTCATGGTGCATGGATGTGATGGATAAAAACTGTTTATCTCATGACAGCCAAGAAGCAGAGAGAGAAAGCCAGAGAGGAAGGGACTGGGTATAAGAAACAATTCCCTAGGGCTGATCCCCAAGGATACCAAGTGAGAGTCCTTTAGCTGGGTCTCACCTTCTACATTTCCATCACTTCCCATAGTCCATCAGATGATAAACCTATCTGGGAATTAACCCAAGGATGAAGTCGGAGTCCTCAGGATACAGTCACTTCCCAAAAGCTCCACCTGTGAACCTGGCTGCTTTGGGGAACAATCTTTCAACACATGAGCCTTTGTGGACATTCTAAACCTAAACCATAACACTTGTCTAGTGTATTAGTTAAGATATAGTAATTTAGAATTTGAGAGGAAACATTAATATGTGGACTTACCTGAAGTAGTTTTTTGAACTGAGGAAGCCATAGCAGTCCCATTCTAAAGAGCTTATTTGCAAGAGAATATTTATGAATGTGCATGTTGAAAGAGCTTTAATTGCTTTCCTTTACCAGGATGTAAGCTTCATGGGGGCAGGAATCTTAATCTCTTTTGTCTTATTTTTGTTTTTCTCCTGTTCTTTTCTCAGATTCTGGATCAGTGCTTGGCATATTGTAGGCACACAATAAATACTTGGTAAATGGATGAGTGGGTGAATACTCAATCATGATAATTTTGCCCTATGTAATTGACAGGGGATCCCATTATCACTACTGAAACACACTGCTGGGGAATTCGGGCGGGCTGGGAGTTTTTCTCCTTGAAAATATGGTGGGAATATTACAATTCAAGGTGTGTATCCTTTTGGTTACCTTTTTTATTTTAAAGCTATGTTTCTAGAAATGTGACTAGACACTTCTCCTCTACTCATATGCAGTGGGAGTAAGTCAATTTTAGGGCACTTTAAAGGAAAGGGAAAATTTCTTATAGTCCTTGAGTCTCCCAGGATCATCTGCCTACACTACCGGCAGAGTAGCCAGACAATCAATGCATCTTAATTCAGAGAAAAGTCCTAGCAAATATTTTCTGTGGCCAAAGAATTCATGTTTGTTTAATTTTCTCTATCAATCTCCAGGAGGGATAGAGGAAAGGGTGAATGTCGTGTGACTGATTTTCCTGGGCCTGTACACATCTGACAAGAACAGAAGGGCTCCTACATTCTCCATCTCCAGGCACCAAGAGACCATCCTCTTGAATGGACTTCTCTGGTCAGTCTTGCTTCTTTTGGTGTAGGGGGCAAAAGAAAGCAGTTCCTCCTTTAGGTTAACCAAGATAGCAGCCTAGGGCAGAAAGGAATGTTCAACTTACACTCACTGGGGTCCTGGTCTCCAGCATTCTATGAATGAATTACACCTTTCACCATCTCTTATTAGAGATCTTAGCATACCCAGGTAGAGAGGCAAAACTGTTTTTCTGGTTTTCCTACTCAACGGAAGAAGATGGAACCAGACCAAGGATCTCTTCATTTGATCTCACTGTCTTAGTATAGAGCTTGGTGTGTTAACAGATACTGCCCAATGTTTGCTGAATGTTCAGTTACCAACTAATCCTGGTTTGCTTAGGATTTCTCCATTTCAGCAGCAAAATTCTCAGGTCGCAGGAAAACCCTTTCTGTTCATTGGAGTCAAGCTGGGTTGTAGTCAGACACTTGATTCACAGCCTCACAGCAATGTATATGAACTTGTGGATTCTGAGTTAATGTCAGCCTACCTCTTGCAAATTTATGAAGCCTACCAAAATGTCTCCCTATGTCTTATCTACCTGGGGGCATAGGGTTTTCAAAAAGCAAACGGAAAAACATTTTCCATTAAAAACAATATATATATATATATATATAGTTTGGGCTGTTGGAAAAAAACCTTTTTATTTTTTCAAGTACCTGTCCAAATAATCGGGTAACATGAAACACTAAAAGGTTGTAGCTAGTAAAGAACAAAATAAAGTAAAAAGCATGACAAATGATTTTGATTACAGAGGCTCATAACTGCTTTCCCTTCCCCCAAATTATTTGCCACATGACTTATTACAAACACACAATAAAAGCAGTCAAGTCTGCAAGCTGGAATTTTAGTATGAAAAGATAATTTCAAAAGAAAGAAATACTAGAGAAAAGAAATGATGAAAACTTTCCTTACTCTTTTCAAAAACAAGAATGAAATATGTGTCAAAAGAAATATCCCACCATTGAGTAATTTTATTTTAAATATAGTTTGCATTTCCAGGATTTTCCCGGGTGAAACGCCGTGGAGAAGAAAGCACACTTTACAGTCCTAAACATATTTAATATACTGTTTTTACAACAGCTGTTGCTTTCACAGAACTTTAACCCTGCTGTGTAAATGCATCAGCAGGAAAACACCCGGGTTGTCATGGAGACAACCTTAGCACAAGGCCGCTGGCTCGCAGAACGGGTGTCAGCTTTCAGCCTCCTGCATTCCAGGCCGGCACCAACCCCAGGCTAAGACTCGGGCTTCATTAGAGGCCCTGATGAAGGACAGCAAAAGAATCTGGGGCAATTACTGGAACCGTAAGACTTCTTTCCATCAACACACCTGATGGGAGCGCAGCAAATTAATACCAGAGGGAGTGATGGTATTAATCCACTTTTTCTGGCCTCTTCCTTAAAGAACCCCGGACAAACCCGATGCATTTTCCTAGCCAATTTGAAGCACGTCCATTGTCTTAGCAGGGAGAGAACTTTGCAGCTGACATGTGGAAGAGCATTTGGTGTCATGTGACCTGTGCTGCACGAGCAAGCACACATCTTCAATGTTGCTCAAAGAGTTGGTGTAATTTGTGTTGCTTCTTGAAGGACATAAAACCATGGTAGCACTGAATCCTGCAGGCTAGTAAACATTTTCTTTAAAAAAAGAATGTTTAAATGAAAATGTGGTGGCACAGAAAAGAATGAATCAGAAAAGTAAAATTGTTGGTCATGTGTTTTTCTTGTAATGAACTTCAGAAAAGAAAACAAAATGAATTTTTAGCCTGGCTAACCACTTTAAGAAACAAATCATCACAACACAGTGTTTCTAAAAAGTCTAGGTTTTATGGTATCCCAGGCACTTGAGAGCTGTACTTACTACTCTTGATAAATTCTTAAATTGCATCATAGGAAGATTTCCAACTGAGTTTACTTCATAAAACTTTTGCATATATGTGATTCCTCCTCGACCATAGAGGAAATTTACCAAAATTGTTCTCAGGGAACTGACCTGAAATTAGAGACACAAAATGAATTCAGTATTTTAATCATTATGTCTTTATGAGGTGGCAGTGCTTGCAGAGAAAGGACAGAGAACAGCCATTCAGAAGGCTAAGTTCATGCCAAATCATTCTCAGAAATATGACTCAACTAGGCTAGTAGTTAGGTTACAGATGTGGGTGCAGAATGCAAATAAACCTAAACTGTGTGACACCTAGTGTGTTTAATAAACTGATTAAAGTGTACAGAAAGTTGACTTTTATTGTTTTCTCATAGTTTACTTCTTGGAACCTTTATTCATCCAGGAACAATTTACTGGGCATATATTATGTGCTTGTGTATAAGGAAGAGTCAGCAGTGTGTGGTTGCCCTGGAGCTTGTGTTTTTCTGAGGTGTTCATTTGGCACATATATATTTTCTCATTTTGTGATATTTTGACCTCTATATCCGATACTTAAAATTCCTTGAGGGCACAAATTGTACAACTTTAAGTACAACTCAAGTGCCTGGGATACCATAAAACCTAGACTTTTTAGAAACACTGTGTTGTGATGATTTGTTTCTTAAAGTGTGTAAGTTATTTTTTAAAATAAAGCCTCTATTTTAGATGAAACTGCCAGCAAAAAAATGTACAAGGCATTCAAGATTCATGACATCCCAGTTTTGATCTTGTTTTGACCAATCGACTTATGTTCTCTTCATGTTCACTTTTGTTTTCATTAGATTTGGCCCAGAGATTGGGATTTAGTGAATGTGCTAACAAAAACCAATGTTGCATCACAATTAAGGTCTCTTTTTTAAGTGGTGTGACACACTTGCTATTCCAAACAAGAAGTTTCAAAAATCATCAGCAGCATAAACAGCTCTGAAATGTTAAACAAATGTGGCACTTGTCCTTGTTCTGATGGCCCAGCTGTGCTCTGTGCTGGAGTCCTCTAGAGAGAGGATGGCAGGGCACAGATGGGGGAAGAGCTGCTTCCGAATTGGCTTCCCAGATCCTGAATTCCCAGCACTGTCAGGACAGCCTGGGTGGGAAGCCTGGTGCGGGTACTTGGAACTTCAAGCAGAGTGTGCAAGCCTCCTCCCCAGGTTTGAGTTGGGGCAGTGTGAAGAGTCAGCTGGAAGAGAAGGAGGGTCCAAGAGAAGGGTGGGCCTGAGGATAGAGAGCTGACCTTAATGAGGATTGTGAGGAGAGGAACCAGAAGCAGGGACAAAAGCAAGTGGCCTTGAGAGGCACTAGGTCAGTACCTGGGCACTGGGTGGGACAGAGAGACCAAGTAACCAGGATATTACCCTCTGACTTCTTAGCAAGGTGGCACCCATTTGAGCTCCCAAGTTTTTTTCCCCTGTCCAACATACTGTTGGGAGGAGACTTAGTCATGCTGCAGTAACAAGCAGCTCTACATGTCACTGCAGGTTTACATCTCACTCATAGTGCCGTAGTGCCCCCTCTTCTCCGTGGTTTCATTTTCCATAGGTTTCAGTTACCTGTGGCCAAGCATAGTCTGAAAATGTTCAGTGGAAAATTCCAGAAACAAATAATTGATAAGTTCTAAACTCTGCACCCCTCTGTCATCCTGCCTAGGGTTGTGGCTCATTCCCCTGTCCAGCATATCCAGGCAGTGTGTGTTCCTTGCACGTAGGCCATCTTGGTAACCAGATCAATGGTCCTGGTGTCACAGTGCTTGTGTTCAAGTAACCCTGTATCACTTAGGAATGACCCCAACATGTAAGTCTGGCGCTAGCCATGCAGCTGTGCCAGAGAGAAGCTGAAAAGTGCTTTCTTTGAATAAGAGAGGAAACACTTATGCTAGTATGTTTGAACAGGTAAAGATCCACGCTATGTAGCAATTTGGTAATACTGAGGTTTCAGGCATCCATGGGCTTCTTGGTACACATCCCCATTGTATTATAGAGACACTGTACTTATCTTTGGGGCACTGGCTGAGGGTCATGCTCCCTTGTCATCATTGTCTGTTCTCTGATGACCTCGTGATGACACTATAGTCAGTTTGGGCCCAGTCTAGGTGAGATGGTCTGTGCTGGTGGGTGGAACAGCTTGCCTGGAGGCCAGAGGATCAGCCTGAGAGGCTCACGCATCAGGCTAGGGATTCATCCTACCCTGGTGTCAATGCTCAATGGCCTTCTCATTAGGGGCAAGCAGGTTAGGTTCTGAGAGCAAAAGTTATCTTTCTTTGTCTGACCATCTGCTCAAGTGAATTTGCTTTCAATAAACCAGAAAAATATAATTACTATTCTTATCTGAGTAGTGACAAAAGTCAAAGTTGCCTGAAATTATGAAAGTGGACACACTGCCTGGAACTGGCCATCAATCTTTACTATATCTGGTTCTTTACTAAACACATGTAGTTTATGAAACTGCACAAGTTTATTACTCTCAGTCACAAAGAATTTTCTGCCATAATGATAAGCAGTTCACTTTTCAACTCAACTCAGCTAGATTGAGATGTATCAACCATGTCAGCATGACTGTTGAGATTAATAAATATATTTACTGTTTTTTCACTTTTGATTGTTGTTTGTCACATTCATACTTTTAGGACAGAATATTAAAAAGTGGTCGTTTACTAGTTGATTGAATAGGAAGAAACCTTCAGTAGCTTACTTGCCCTGACTTGGTTTTATTGCCTAGTCACACTGATTATTTCTGTGTATCATTTATTGTACCAATTCTTTAATATTTTCTTATTTATTTGTAAGAGCTCTTATTATGTGAAAGATCATAATCTCACTGTTCTCGATGCAAGTTACTAGACTCAGGAGTTAGGTAAGTATCATAAGTTCCTATTGTACAGAGTGATTGTTAACACAGGCAAAATGTAATGTTTAAAGTTCAAGACTGTTGTTCTGGGAGCGCTTACACTAGTAACTGCATCCAAATGTTCTGCTCTGAATCATCCATTTATCTGCTGGAAATGCACTCTCTCTTCTCTAAAACCTCATTCTCTAACCACTTGCCTTTTCTGGTCAGGCTGCCTTCCTTCTTCTGGGAAGCCTTTTCCCTCACTGTCTGCATGTGGATGGGCCCACGCTGTTTGTCCAGCACCTCTGGCCTGCAGCGCTCCACTGTGGTGTCTAGTCACACCTCACATATAAATTAAACACTTTTATGTTCACATTTCCACCCCAGGGATCCAGGCTCATGCAGTCTGCATGTCAAAATGGCTACCACCAGCTCATAGGTTGTTTGGTTTGCCTCCATAATTGCCGGACATGGACATGTCCAGAGACCAGTGCTTGTCCAAGTATTGGATAGAGGTTGTGAAAAAGGGCAAGGAATCAACAAATAAAAAACAACACATATTTGTCACTGAAGGAAAGAAATAGGCTCATTCTGCCCATGCTGAAGTTCTGTGTAAAAGATGGCATCCAGAAGCCTTAAGTCTCTGTATAGAAGTTACAGATAGCAATAACAATAGCAGAGGGCTAGAACAATCCTTATTGCATTTTTGTCAGTGTGGAATAATACTGTGAAGAGATTTGGTAGTTACTATACTTATTAAGAGATGAATAAGTTCACACAATTAAAAAAATTAGTATTGATCATACTGTTTCTAGTATTTCTCTCTTAATATGAAAAAAGATTCTCATGTGATTAAATATTTTTCAAAAGAGATTTTATTCATTGTACCACTAATTAATTTTATTGGATTATGATTATCAAACATCTGAGTTGCTTTCAAACCTCCAAAATCTTAAACAATGCGATAATGAACACTCTTATTGATATGCCTTCAAGCAACATGCCTAATTAATTGATGAGTACAAATTCTCAAAAGCTGAGTTGAAGAATCCGAAGGTGTAGTGTTCAGTTTTCTCCCAGTATGTGGTATCAATTTACAGTCTCTTCTCACCACTCAATAGTCTTTTAAGGATCATCTTTCCATACCTTAATCAGCATTCCTTTCTCATTAGGATTTCTGGCGCCAGACTTCGAGTGTTCTGTCCTGGCTCCTCTGGTGGTGGGGACCGTGACCAGGTTCTATGCCCTCATACGTATTGCTTGCTGGCTCAAGCTCCCTCATCTGTGAGATGCAGGTAAAGCTCTCCACTACAGGTGGTTGTGCCCCTTCTTCACCAGGTACCCAGCCTTAGGTACTTTCTACCGGTTGCCCACCCTCCCACCACAAGATAATGTAGCTTCTGCGCCTTTGCCTTTGGCCTATTACATGTTCAGCAACTATATGTGGTGTTATTTGAGACCATGGGCAGAACAACTGTGCAACAATCTCTTCTGCTGCAATTTCACGGAATTTAGAATTCTAGTGTTGGAGACAATGAAGAAAATTATTTCTTTTAAAACACATTGCAAAACATTCCATGTAGCAAACAGATCTATGGAAACAATGTTCATAGGGGAAGAGGCAACTTAAAAACAGAACTGATTTAAAGTCTTGTGATCAAGTATTTTAGATTTGAGCAGTTGAGAAATATGACTTTAGCTTTGGTAACTTTGATATATTAAATGTGAATTTATATTTTTAAAATAATCTTGAATATCCAAGTCATTTCATGTTTCTAGGCAAATAGAATGGTTCTTCTTCTGAGTGTTAAATCAGACAAACTGAACATTTGAACTACACCTTGGGATCCTTCAACTCCACTTTTGAGAATTGTACCTATCAAATAATTAAGAATGTTGTTTCAAGGCATATCAATAAAAGTATTCATTATAGCATGAAGCCTCACACTGAAGGAAAAAGTGTGCCCTTCAATAGGAGATTTAATTTTTAAAAAATATAAAATCAAAACTGTTGAAGATTGAGGTGTAGAAGATAGCCCATTTTTCTTCTTATATATTGATGAACACAATAAATATGTATAAAAGCCTGTAGATGTTCAGCCATAACTTTTTAACACAGAATCTATTTAACCTAGAACATTAGAAATATGAATATTAATTTTTCTTATTCTAGATCTTTCAAGAAACATGATCTTCTAAGTTAGCAAAAAGTGCTATAATAGAAATTACTGTACAGTTGAACGAACTGGTAACTCTGACATTCATGAGTGTTAAATATTGTGACCTAAGAGGTTACTGAAGTTCTTTTCCAGTTTCCCAACTGTGAAATGGGAGTGATGATTACAATTGCACTCCCTTAGTGTGTGCCCAAATGAGTCTGTACTGTATCCATTCTCACTGACTCTGAGACTATCACTTCTCACATATTATGTATCTAAAATCCAGATACATCTCAGGACCAATGGAACATCTCATGGTCACTGTGAATAAGGTAGTGCTCTATTACTCCTATGACTTAAAGAAACATCAAGCAGGTACTAATATCTAGAATATATAAAGAATGCAAAAAATTATACCTCCCCAAATAAAAGACCTGATCAACTTGGCATGAATAGATACTTCTGAGAATAATAAATAATCAATAAATGGATGAAAAATGTTCAGTATCACTGGTCATTAGAGAGATGCAAATTAAAACAACTCTGAGATTCCATCTCACTCCAGAGAGAGTCTTCAACAAATCAAGTAATAACAAATGCTGATAAAAATGTTGAGTAAAAGGAACCTTTGTATATTGATGGTGGGAGTGTAAATTGGTGTAACCACTATGGATATTAGTACGGAAATTCCTGAAAAAAGCTAAAAATATCAACTCCATTTGACCTAGCTAGTCTCCTTCTAGGTATCATCCTCAAAAAGTAAAAGATATCATATTCCAAAGATACATACATACCCATGTTTATAGCAGCACAATACATAAAAGCTAAATCTTAGAAGCTACCTATATGTCTTTTTAAACAGATGAGTGATCCCAAACATATGCTACTTACACATAATAGAATACTACTCTGCCATAAACAAAGATAAACTTGAATCATTTGTAGAAAAATGGATGCACTTGAGACCACAACTTTAAGTGAAATAAATCAGACACACAAGCTTAAATATCACATGGTTTTTCTTATATGAGAAACCCAAAATATAAATAAAGAGCAAAACAAAAGATAGATCATAGGAAGTAGAGTGATAGATTTTTTTTCAAATGGGAAGAAGATCAAACAGTGGAGGGAGAGGCAAGGGAGAGAAAGGATAAGGGATGAAAAAAGGAATAAAGATGTATTATACATGTGTATCGATTCCCCTCAAGGATTGTCATCATATAGTGCAAATATATATTAATAGAAAATAAAAACTGAAAAAAAGAAACATCAAAAGTTTCTGCAATGAAGTTTGAAAAATAATTATTAGCACTTGGAAGACAATCCTGGAGACAGAAGTAGAGCACTCTTAATTTCTAGGAACCAATTGCTTATACAGAAGAGGTAGGTGATGGGGTAGAACCAGGTGTGTTTTGCACAGTTCTGGAAGTAGGAGACAAAAATAGACTAGCTCTGTCCAATTTAGGAAGCCAGCTTCGGGGCCAGCACCACTTCACTTTAACTCTTTCACAAAGCCTTCTAAAACACGCTGCATAACCAAGTTTCTTGGTGGCACAGAAAAAGTGGGAAAAAGTCTTGAAGACTTAGTGAAGAACACTTGAGAATTTGGATTTGAAAAAGGTTATTAATATCTTAAACTTTTTATTTTGTCTATATTTCCTTTCCTGTATATGAATAGTAATTAACAGTATACCTACATGCTTAATGAAGTAAAAAAAAAAAAAAAAAAAGTTGCCTTTTAAAATTTAGGTACAAAAGAGAAACCATAAGTGGTAAGGAAGCCTTGTAAAGAGCTGTTTAATAGATGACACTTTTTTTCTCTCAGTGGTCCATAAAGAAAGCTTCTTCCTACCACTACTGATGATTCAGTCTTGATGAAACCCAGGGTGTGTAGCAGTTCAAATATACCAGATGCGTAATAAATGTGGTATTCTTTGTTATTGGTTTTCCTGGGTGATGGAATCATTAATTTTTAACTATTTTCCCTGGATCTTTTCTTTTCTTCTTTTTAAATTGTCTATCTTAAATATTTCCCTTTGTAATGTATTTGAGAAAGTCTTAGAAATGCTGATTCTCCTGAGAAGGAAACACACACAGCCACACATGGATCAAGTCCATTATGTAGATGGTGGGAGCCCAGAAAGAGCTGGAGAAGGGCATGACTTGACTGCAAGAGTCCTGACTTCCACTTGGCTACCACCATGTTGCACTAGTATATCCCAACCAGTTTCCTCAGGCTTAGGACAGAGTCACATGAGTTGGCCTGTCTGTCCTCCCTGAGCTCTGCCACACAGTTTAAGTCTGATCTGACTCCCACAGCTGCTGAGCTGGTCCTTCTCCTTGGTCATCATCTTCTCCCTTAGACCCTGCTCCCCACCACTGAGGCATTCAGCCCTGAGGAGAGCCGGAACATTTATAAATGTTCCACTACCCACATTCAAGAAGGAAAGACTGAGTGAAACTGCAATTCTGGGCCACATAAGGATGAAGCCTGTATAGCAAGAGGACAGAGAGCTCTGGGCCACAACTGAGGTGCCAAAAGGAGCAGCACAGAATATCACATAGACAACCAGAACATAGAACAGATTGGACACTGGCAGTGGAGATGCCTTTGGGTTTGGGGGAAAGTTGATAGAAAGGGGAACGTAGAGTATTCTGATGCAGTCTTATTTACACACAGCTCTGCCCAGTCGGGGGATGTTGTTGGGAAACCAGACTGGACCATCTTGATCCTTGGGGATATTCAGTTGCTGGGCTTTCTCTCCCCTTACAAGGGGCCAGTGCTGAGGCAAGGCAGCAGATGGACAGGAAAATCAAGTAGAGGACTAACAAGTCCCAGGAGTCTATTTTGAAACTGTCCCAGAAGCCAGAACATTAAGCAACTCTTCACATACACATTACTCAGCCATCAGTAATGGGTAAGAGACCTGCTATGATCTGGATCTTGAATGTGCCATAAGGCCCTTGTGGTAATAGCTTGGTCCTTGGCCCTACTGGGAGGTGGTGGCACCTTTAGGAGGTGGTCTCAATGAGAGGAAGTTGGGCTGCAGAGGACATGTCCTTGAAGGGAATACTGGGACCTCAGGTCCTATTCCTTCTCTTGGTCTGCTGGCCTCCATGAGAAGAATAGGCTTTCTTTGCCTTGTGCTGCTATGATTCCTTGACACAGTCCCAAAAGCAACTGGGCCTACTTTCCATGGACTAAAACCTCTAAAACCGCAAGCAGAAATAAGCCCTCATCTTTATAGTTGATCATGTCAGATACTTGTCATGGTGACAGAAAGTCGGTGACCACAGATCCCTACTTGTGACTGTAGAGCTAAATGTCCAAGGTGAATTTATCTTGTAGAGAAGGCAGAGGTGCTCTGTGAAGAAGGCTATCAGAAAGTGACCGTATGCAGGGATGAATGAGGGCGCAGGTGTCCATTAGGTTTCTACCAGGACAGAGAGCTCCCAGAAGTGGAGGCCACATGCTCCCAAGTACCTCCAAGTTCTGTGAGCACTGGGACTTAGCATAGCACTGAATGGAGTTGTGGGGGAATGACAGATGGGTTACAATGAAGTTTCCACCATGCTAATGGGAAGATAGCTCAAGATAGGAGTTACTTTGAATTTTAGAGAAAGAAGTCACACTTCTCTTACAGCTGAAGTTAGAGGCCAAGATTATCACCTGATTTATATATTTTGATCCAGTGAGGGGCCAGGGTAAGAGCTGGTGAATGTGAGACTGTGAAAATCTTCAAGTAACTGAAAAGTTCATGCATGAAAGATGGATTTGGTCATGTTTAGAGCAATGCTTGGAAATGATGGCTGTTATAGTCAAAATAAGGACATTCATTCAAGTTGTTGGGAATGTCTCACAGCTGAATAATTCTCATTGTCAAGTAGTAAGCAAACTTTCTGGCATTAGGAAGAATTTAATCATTTATGAGGAGAATGGCAAATCATTAAGATTAGAGACCAAGGTTTCCAAAATGCTGAAGCAGAAACTCTGACATAGAATGGGGTTACCCTTGTCTCAGGGGCAGCAAGGGAAGACAGTGCTAATGTGGGTTTGTCCACCCAGGACTTGAATACCATTTCTAATTTTGAGGAATTTCCTCCCTGGTGAATCATGATGTCAGAGACTCCACTTCATGTAGAATTTGAAAATGCTAGAAAATCACTCTTCTAGCCTCCCTTACCAGCAGTTCAATCCAGAGCATGGTGACAATGACACAAGTGTAAAACCAAACTAGCTCTTCTGAAAGGTCTCCAGCCTCCATAGTGAGAGATATCTGGGCCTCATTCTCCAGCTGTTGTAGAAAGGCTGCTTTCTGTTCTTTGTGGACATTTATTCTGAAAAATTTCAAACACAGCAGTGAGAATGTACACATATACACATACACAATACACACACACATGAACAGAAAATAAATTTCTCATATATTCTTAACTAGGGTGCAGCAATAATCAATATTTTCCCAATCCTGTTTCTTCTATACTCCTCCACTGTCTTCTTTCCCTGAAGTTTTTAAGCACAAATTTTAGGCATTGTGTTATTTCCCCTGTAAATACCTTAGTGTGTTAGTCTCCACTACACCCTCTACAAGAGTATGACCTCACAGTGATATTACACTGGACAAAATGCACAGCCATTCCTTACTGTCACCAGTATGCAGCCACATTCCAGTTCCTCCAGTTGTCCTGCTGTGGGTCACTGGAATCAGGAATCCAGTAAAGCCCACCACATACCTTTTATTGTTATATTTCTTATATTTTTTTCATTCACCAAGAGCCCACTCTCATTTTCCTAGGTGACTGAATTGTTGGTGAAGTAGTTAATTTTCTCTATAGAACCCAGTATCCTTGTAATAAATTTCTTTTCTGCTTCAATGAGCCAGAGTGGATTTCAGTTGATTGCAACTCAGAATCAAGACTGAAACATAAGACTTTTAGGGTTCCCATGTTTACAGAGGAGGAAATTGAGGTTCACAGAGGTTAAGTAACTTGCAAAATTTTCAAAGCCAGTAAGTGTCACAGCTGGACCTGGAATTCAAAGCACTTTCCTTCAGTGTGTACATCATAATCGCCAGGATTTCTCCTAGTTCTTTTCTGACCTAACTATTTCACACCCCTTTCCATAATACCAAATATATTTCAGCAGGCAGCACTCCAGGGGTCCAGCACCTGGGTTCTCCCTACAAGAAACAGTCTCTGCTCAACTCAGCTTCTCCCGGAAACCACGGACCTTGGGCAGGAAAAGGGTCCAATAAGCACTGACTTTGTCATAGTCCATTACATTTCCTGCCAGATGTGGATAAAAACTAATATATTTCATACATATGCCTTTATTCTACATGCACTAAGTCAGAAGTTCTCACAGCACAGTCCACAGACCAGCTGCATCAGTATCTCCTAGAAACTTGCTAGAAGCCCCATAGTATACTCACTGAATCAGAGGCTCTGAGGTGTAGCCAGCCATCTGTTTAACAAGGCTTCTAGGTGAGTCTGATGCCTAGTCAAGTTAAGGACCACTCAGTAGGCCTAAAAAGCTGGGCATTCCTGCTAATCTTGCATTGACACACAAAAAAACTCCAAAATCACTGCTCCTGTCCACACTGCTCACAGGAGATCTCTAACACTACACAAAAGATGCCTCTCTTCAGCAACTAAAAATGTTTTGTCAAACCCCAAGAATGTTGGTGGACTTCCTTGGAGTTTAGGGAGATGCCATTCCTTTTGAACTGTCATTATAATCAAATCTTTCCTTTCTTATGTTAAAATTACAGCACTGAGTGGAATCGTATATTTCAGACACACAGCCCTTATCCTTACTTGGTGAGAATGGTCTTTGTTAAAACTCTAACTAGAAACCTTAGCTTTCAGACAAGTGGCTCAGGACAACCTATAACTTTATAAGAGCTCAAGGACTGTAAGGCACTTGACTAGTGGCCTGGTTGGACTTCCTTTCCCAGCTGACCTGATATGAGATGGGGAAGCATCTAGAAATCTTAGTGAGATGATGATCATAGGCAAGAGTATGATTGCTGAGCAAGGAGAAAGTTTAAAACTTTATGAAATCTTTCAAAGTTGTTACAATTTTTGTATTCTGTTTTTGTTGTTGTGTGGTGAGCTGAATTTACCCTGTTTTTTTAGATGCCTATTTCTTTTTTATTTTAATGAGTGCATATTTGCATTACATAATGTTTATATTCCTTGTGTGCAGTAGGTGTGTGTCCATAACACAGTCTGTTCTTTTTGTATCCCCTTTCCCTACTCTCCCTCCATCCCTTGATCCCCTTCCCCTCTGAGAAAGTTCAATCTCCTTACTTCCTATTATGTCTTTTATTTTGCTCTTTATTTATAATTTGGACTCCTCATATGACAGAATGATGTGCTATAACCCTATTTCTTTACACATGGATTCTTGCAGTCTTGTTCTGAGGAGAAAAATTAGGGCCTTGGCTCATCTGCTCTGCCAGCCTCTGCTGCATGTTGTGCCCATCCATCCACAGGGCGCTGCTGTGTATCAGGTTCAGTCAAACAAGCTTGGGCCCTCAGGTCACATGGGATCTGTCCTCAGCATGTTCTTGACTTTCTTTTCAGCCAAATCTCTGCAGCCTGGTTTGAAGCCCAACTAGGAGACAAAGGAAAACTTTAGAACCATCACATGCAAGGTACTATCTGTTTGTTTTTTTTTCTCTCCTGTGCCAGTTTGGTTTTCCTTTTAGACTTCATTCTTTTCCTGATCAGAAAGATACTTCAAGAAACACTGAGTGCACATTTTGGCAGTACATATACTAAACTTGGAACAATAGAGAGAAGATTAGCATGGTTCCTGAAAGATGATGACATGCAAATTCATGAAGTGTTTCATATTTTAAAGCTATCTACCATGAGAAATCTACAAGCACCAACACAGAAAATAAAACAAATAGAAAATAACAACACCCAAAAGCAAAATGCAACCTCAGACCTCCAGCCCACCCAGGACAATTCCAGAGCACAACAAGATAGAAGAGATCAGATGACATATACTGCAACTTTCTGAAATGATAGAAGCAGAAGTGAAAAAACAAATGGAGGTGGCTATAGAAAAAATAATCTTTCAAGTAAAACAAGAAATGGCAGTCAAAATGAAAGACATGTTCAATGAATCTAGAGTAGATACAGATTTTAAAAAAATAGAAGAGCTTAGAAAACAATGGAAACCATGAATGCCCAACATAGGAAAGAAATGGAAGACATGAAACAGATTCAAAAAGATAGCCAGAAGATTAAAAATTCCACTGAAAGTATATGCAACAGATGGAATGAAAGTGAAGATAGAGTATCTGATCTAGAAGACAGGATTCTAGTTAGCAAACACAAAAAGTGACATCTTAAAAATAGCAAAGAAACATTAAAATTTAATCCAACAGCTGCAAGATGAAGCAAAGAAGAACAACATAAGATTGGTTGGAGTCAATGAGACAGACAGAGAGAGCACAAATACTATAAAAACTTTTCACAGAAATAATGGCAGAAAACTTCCCAAACATGGATAAAAGATTTAACATACAATAAGTGAGGCATATAGAACTCCAAATAGCCATGACCAAAATAAATCTACACCAAATTATAAGATAATTAAGATTCCAGAAATTCAGCATAAGAACAGAAAATTAAAAGTGGTTAGAGAAAAGAAACAGATCACCTATAAAGAAAAACCCATTAGAATCACAGCAGACTTCTCAACTTAAAGGGAGCTTGGAGTAAAGTATTTCAAGCCATAAAGAAATAAACCTCCAACCCAGATTGATGTATCCTGAAAAACTGTTTCACAAAATCAATGGAGAAATAAGACATGAACAACTGAAGAAATTCATGACCACCAAATCAGCTCCTCAAGAATATTTTAGAAAGAGATAAGTAGACCTACAATTTCAAGAACACTAATAGAAAGAAGCCACCAGGCAAGGCAAGCAGTTAATCAGGGGAAAACCAGGGTACCAACAACAGGAAAATGATATGAGAAAGCTAAATGAATACAACATGGCCCCTGCATGATGATGACATGCAAATTGCTGAAGTGTTTCATATTATTAAAGCTATCAACCATGAGGAATCCACAAGCATCAATATATAAATGATCTCAAATCACCCATCAAAAGAAACAGACTGGCATAATGGATCAAGAAGCAAGATCCAACAATATGCTGCATACAAGAAACACATTTAAATAGAAAAAATTTATATACTGAAAGTCAAAGGTTAGAAAACAATATTCCATATGACAGGAACCCAGAAAAAAGCAGGAGCAACCATTTTACTTGCAGACAATGTGAAGTTCAAGCCAAGACTGATCAAAATAGACAAAGAAGTTCATTACATATTTGTTAAGGGAAAACTCCAAGAAGAAGAGATAACAATCATAAATATATATGTACCAAATACCAGTGCACCTAACATATAAAACAAATATTAATGACATAGAAAATGACAAAAACACTAATACAATTATAATGGGAACCCTTAGTATCCCATGTCACAAGAGATAGACCAAGCAGATGAAAAAATCATCAAGAAATATCAAAACTAAACCAAACTTGTGAACAAATGGACTTAGTAGATATCTAAAGAGTGTTCCACCCACAACCTCAGAATACACATTCTTCTCAGCTGTACGTGGGATATTTTCCAAAATAGACCATATACTAGCCAATATAACATGCTTAAGTAAGTGCAAAGGAATTGAAATTATCCCATCTATATTATCTGACCATAATGCAATGAAATTGAAACTCAATTGTAAAAGAAACTACATAAACTACATGAATACCTGCAAGTTAAATAACATCTTCCTGAACAACCAATGGGTCAGAGATGAAATTAAAGAAGAAATTAAATAGTATTAATGATGAAATGATAATGCTGATACAACACACAGGAACATATGAGACCCAATGAAAGCAGTCCTAAGAGGGAAATTTATAGCACTGAATTCTCACATCAGAGAAACAGGATGAGGTATAATGACCTAATGTTGAATCTCAAACTTCTAGAAAAAGAAGAGCAAATCAAACCCAAGCTTCTACAGGGGAGGAAATTATAAAGATAAGGGAAGAAATTAATGCAATTGAGACTAAGAAAACAATTCAAAGAATCAATGAATTGAAGAGCTGGTACTTTCAAAGAATAAAGTTGATGAACTCCTAGTCAACCTTATCAAAAATATGAAAGAAAAGACTCAAATTCATGCAATTAGAATGAAAAGGGTGAAATACAGTGGATCCTGTGGAAATCCAGAAGATCATCAATACTATTTTGAGAACCTGTACTCAAATAAGATGGAAAACAAAAGAAATGAGCAGATTCCTAGATACATATGAATTGCCAGAGCTGAATCCAGAAGATATAAAAATTCTAAATAACCCAATATCAGTCAAGAAAATTGAAAATGTAATTAAAAACTTACCAACAAAGAAAAGCCCCGATCCTGATGAATTCATTGCTGACCATAATGCAATCAATTTAGAGAACATCTAATGCCACTACTGATGAAACTCTTTAATGAAATTAAAAGGGAAGCAATACTCCCAAACTCAATCCTGGAAGCAGGTATTACTCTGATACCAAAACCAGAGAAATACCCAACCAAGAAAAGAACTACAGGTCAACCTCCCTAATGAACATAGATTCAAAACTCGTCAATACGATACTGACAAATAGAATGTAGCAAATCACCAAGAAGATTATACATCTTGACCAAGTAGAATTCATCCCTGGTAGGCAGGAGACAGTTCAACATACACAAATGAATAAATGTAATACATTATATCAACAGAGAAAAAGACAAAAAATTACATGATCATCTCAATAATTGTAGAGAAAGCATTTGACAAATTCCAACACACATTCATGATAAAAACCCAACAGAAAATTGGAATAAGTGTTCTTTGTCTCAATTTAATAAAAGCCATCTATGACAAACCAACAGCCAACATCATACTAAATGGTTAAAAACTGAAAGTTTTCACTCTAAAATCAGGAACAAGACAAGAATATCCACTATTAGCACTTTCACTTAATATAGTTCTGGAAACATTAGTCAGAGCAATGAGACAAGAAAAGAAATAAAAGGAGTAAGGATAGGAAAAGAAGAACCTAAATTATTATTACTTGCAGATGACATGATACTCTACATAGAAGACCCCCAAAACTCTAACAAAAGGTTTGTAGATTTAATAACTAAATTCAGTAGCATAGCTGCATACAAAGTCAACACTCAAAAATCAATAGCATTCCTGTACACAAACAACAAACAGAGAGAGAGAGAAAATAGGGAAACCACACTCTTCACAGTAGCATCAAACATATGAAATATTGAAGAATCAATCTAACAAAGGAAGTAAAAGATCTACATATTGAAAATTACAGTACTCTGAAAAAGGAGATCAAAGAGGATATCAGAATGGAAAGTTATCTCTTGCTTATAAATAAGAACCAAGATAGTGAAAATGGTCTTATTATCAAAATTATTATACAGATTTAATGCAATCCCAATCAAAATACCATTAGCATATCTCACAGAACTAGAGAAAACATTCCTAAAATTGATTTGGAAACAGAAGAAACCTAGAATAGAAGAGGCAATCCTCGTCAACAAAGGCAAGGCAAGAGGCATCACAATGCCTGACTTGAAATTATACTATAAACTACTGTGATAAAATAAGCATGGTACTTAAAAAAAAAAAAAAAAAAAAAAAAAACAGACCTGAAGATCAGTGAAACCGATTAAAAGATTGAGAAACAACTTCAAACACACTCAGCTACCTTATCTTTGACAAATGGGCCAAAGACGTTCACAAGAAGAAAGATAGCCTTTTTAATAAATGATGCTGGAAAAACTGATTTTTTCCACTAGGCATGGTGGTGCATGCCTATCATCCCAGCACTTGGGAGGCTGAGGTCAAAAGGATTGCTGTGAGTTTGAGGCCAGCCTGGGCCACATAGTGAGAACGTGTCTCAAAAATTAAAAAAAAGAAGGACCGAGTAAAACAAAACTGGCTTCTTACATGCCAAAGACTAAAACTAGATCCATGTACATCACCATGCACCAAACTAATATTGAAATAGATAGAAGCTCTAAACATTAAAAAGAAACACTAAATCTGCTGGAAGATAGAATAGTTGAACTCTTGAAGACATAGACGTAGGTAAAGATTTCATGAACAAAACCCCAATCACATGAGAAATAACACAAAGAATCAATAACTGGGATTGCATCCTGTTAAAAAGATTTTGCACTAGCAAAAAAAATTACCAATAGAGTGAAAAGATAACCCAGAGGATGGGAAAAAATTTTAGCCAGTTGTTCTTCAAACAAGGGTTATGCGTATATATATATATATATATATATATATATATACTTTTTTTTCTTTGAGTCAGGGTTTCACTATGTAGTTTGGGATGGCCTTGAACTCTAACTTTTTAGCCTGGGCTGGCCTTGAACTCATGGCAATCCTGATGCCTTAGTCTCCTGAGTGCTTGGATTACAGTCATGTGCCACCATGCCCAATAGGACATGAATCTGGACATGTAAAGAATTAAAAAAAAATTGGACTCCCCAAATTCAAAGACCCAATCCAAAAATTGGCACTTGAGATGAACACACACTTCTCAGATGAAGAAATACAAATGATAAATAAATATATGGGAAAATGTCCAATATCACTGGTCATTCAAAAGATGCAAATTAAAACAACACTATGATTCTACCTCACCTCCGAGGGAACAGCTATTGTCAAGAAATCAGCCAATAACAAATGCTGGTGGGGCTGTTAGGATAAAGGAACTCTTTTTCACTGTTGGAGCGAGAGTGGTGTAACCACTGTGGAAATCAGTATGGAGATTCCTCAAAACACTAGGATTAGGTCCCCTTTGACTTAGCTGTTTCCCTTCTGGGTATCTTTCTGAAAGAATTAAAAATATACCACAGGCATATATGCACACTCATGTTTATAGTGGCAAAGTTTGTAATAGCTAAATCTTGGAAACAGCCCAAATGCCCATCAACTGGGAACAGATAAAAAAAGATGTGTGTTTTTTTAAAATACAATTGGGTACTACTTAGCCCTGAAGGGATAAACTTGAGACATTTCTATCTAAATGGATGCACCTCGAGAACATACTCTTCAGTGAAATAAATCAGTCACATGTAAATATCACATTGTTTCTCTGGTGTGAGAAATCAAAAGTGTAAATAAGGACCAAAATGTATAATAGGTACTGTGAAATAGGAAGAAATTGTTCAAAGGAACAGGGAACTAGGGAAGGCAAGGGTCAAAGGAAGGAAAGAAAACATGATAAGAGAAGGATAAATTGAAAATAAAGCTTTGTAAGGGCAAGAGAGGTTGAAGGAAGGAGAGGGGATTGGGAAAAAGACAGAAATCAAGATATATCACACACAGGTACAAATTCCCTATGATGAATATGATCATTATCAAATTGTACCAATAAACTTAATTTAAAAAAGCATCATTGAACACTTTCCTTCTGAACCAGTTCACAAGTTCCTCCCTGGCTCTTTGTTACCTTCTGGACCACATCAAATTTCCCATCAGTGAGAAACAGGTTAGTGTTTCTATATTATGTTGAGTTATAGCTGTGTGTCACACGCACACACATACATCTGCACACACACACATGCACGCACACACACACACACACACACACATACAGAGCCAGCATTGTCCCTGAAGAAAGTTAATGAAATGCCACCACAGCATCTAAAACCACTGACCCACATTTTACATGGTAATAAATTAGACATTTTGGGGGGGATCTTACCCTATAATACTCACTTGAGCCTAATCTTTAGAGTTTGTGCTGTATCATGTCTTATCCAAGACACTACTCCCCTTTACTAAGGGAGAAGGAAAGACATTTCCAGTGTTACAGAAACAAACTGCTGTTTCCCAGGGGCAGATTTGTGAGGCCAGAACACCTTCTTAGGCCTACATGGGAGGCTGGAGAGAGAATATCTCACAGCGGCATAGACAGCTCTGTGTGTGCCAAGGTGCCTGGCTTGAGAGAACAATAAAAGGAAAGATTATTACCCCCTATCTTTGATGGCTTCTCCATTTCTTTTAGAGTTGTCATGGGCTCAACATGATACAAGAAGGCAAGTGCAGATCAGTTACTGCTCTTGGCATAGGAGTGGTTCAGGGGTTTATGTTCTCCATCAATCTTCCTTTCTCCTTGGCTCCTTCTCACCAGGCTCCAGAATGAAAAACAAGAATGCTCCAATCCCTCATATTAAACCATAACTAATTATTATTAGATCAGTTTTCACTGCCTCCCAGCCCAATGTCAAATGCAGAGGTCTTAATTTTCCAGCTCCAGTATACCACAAGCTGCAGGGAAAGGGGGATGGGAGGCTCCAGGGCCAGGCTGACTCAGACGGGCTCAGAAGCAGCATCACGTAAAAAAGACCAAAAAACTTCTACTCTTGGAAGCAATATACTCTACTCCACTCCCCCATAAATACTCTACTCCAAGCATTGTTGACACTCTCTGAAGAAAGGAAAGATCCTGTGTTCAAAGACTCAGAAGTCTTCTGAATTCTAATATGAGATAGCCACATCTCATATTAAAAGCCAGGCAAGTCCTAGATGGCACAGCCACTGGGCAGGATGGCTTCTCACTCATGCACCAAATACCTGGGATAATCGATTGAAAACCGAGAGAGCTCATTTTGACTCACTGTGGGGGCTCTGGGGCAGTGTGCAGTATGTCCTGGCAGGAGCACGTGACACAGGAAGTGGCTCACCTCACGCTGGCTAGGAAGCAATGAGGGGGAAGAGACCAGAGTCATGATCCCTTCAACCGTCCCCATCTTCCAGTTACGGCAAGTTGAGGAGCAGCCTTCAACACAGGGCACCGAAGGGACATCCAGGTCTCAGCTATGCAGCCACGAATTTCTACCTGAAAAAGTAGATGATAAGAACTGGGATAACTCCAAACTCAACAACTGCAGGTAGGCACACTGGGGTTTGGGAAGATGCCCACATGGCAGTGGCCATGGCATACACCTGGTCCCACCAGCTCCTCTTTCCACTGTGTCCAGTGGCCATATCACCCTTCTACCATCACAGGCAGAAAAGACCCCCCCGTGCAGCGGGAAGTGCACAATAAAACCCAGACAGCCCACATCCTACCCTTGTATTGTGCTGCCAAGAAACAAATGTGGAATAAACCAAGTCTCATGTATATGAAGATTTGCCAAAAGGCATGGAGAGTCTAAGAGTCAGAAGAGACTCAAATGCATTATCGCACTGTGAAGCCTGGAATCAGCGTGGACACCACCCTTTGGAAGGCACTGAAGCAGGGGCTGATGTGCACCTCAGTGTAACCCTGGGGCCCTCGACTCCAGAGGCCGTGCTCATCAGTAAAATGGAAAAAGGAGCACCTCACTTGCATAGTTTCAGTGAGTTCATCAAATATAGTTCCTACCACATAAGGTCTCAATAAATCTTAGAAAATGTTATTATTGTTATAATTGTATATTGAGGAAAATATTCATGATGTGTTGTGTTCCAAAGGAAGATTTCTAGAAAACTATTAAGTACTTAAACCATAAAATTAAGAAGCAAATGATTCTGTATCATCTACGGGTGAAAAACCACACCTTGAGCCTCCTTCAGCTGGAGCCCCCTCCCCGCTTAGTCTTGAGCAGGCCATGCTGTGTGTCAGGCAAACGACCTCAGTCCTCATAGACAGAGGCATACTTTTTGCTCACCAGGCCCCTTGCAGATCCAGTGGACAATGCCAGTCACTCTCTGTGTTGCTCTGCTTCCTTCTTGTCCCTCCCATCCACCCCCTTTCCCACCAGGCAAGGAAAGAGAGGCAAAGCATGGAATGCTTCTGTAAAGTGACAATGCAGCATCTTCTCATGTTTTATTGGCTTAAGCAAGTTGCATGTCCTGAGCAACTTTGAAGGAGTCAGAAATTTAAATTTCCAGAAGTAGAAGAGAGTAACAGTGTCATGGTCTGAATTTGTTCCTCCAACTTTATATGCGAGAGACTTTATAACCAAATTCGTATGTTGATGCTGTTTGGAGATGGAGTTTTGGGGAGGTAATCAGGTTTAATAAGGTCCTCAGAGTAAGGCTCTGTGATGGGACTGGTGGCTTTGTAACAAGAGACTTAAGAAGACTTATATTTAATAAGAATATAGAAAATGAAAAGGCCAAGAACAGCCAAGACACCCAGAAGGAGAAAAAGTGCAGAGAGACTGCGCTACCAGTACCCAGGCTTATTCAAAAAATGCAATAAATATATCACCACAGAACCAGTACAAAGATACCAACGTGCCAAAGGAGTAGGAGGGAATAGAGTTGTGCAGAGGCAGGTAGCATGCAGGTGCAGGGGAAGGTGGAGGGAAGGACTGCAGTGCAAGCTTACTTGGTTATCCTTGTGGAAAATGTAGCGAATCTGCACTTCTACCACATGTAACACATAAGACCATGTCAACTGGACCAAAGGATTAAAGTAAAAAGTAGACCTTTAAAACTTTTAGGTCACAACATAGGATAATTTCTGTTTTTCTTTTTCTTATTTTATTGTGGGAAAGAAGTTCTCTAAAAAGACAAAGGCAGCCAAGCCATAAAGGAAAAGGTAAAAAATTAGATTACAGTAAATTATTTATCAAAGAACACAATAAAAAATTTAGAAACATAAAGAAAACCTACAGACTGAGAGATATAGATACATGGCACATATACTCATATGTGCGTAAACATAAATACTATATATAATGTATAGGTATATAAAAACATAAATATTACACAGATGTATGCCAAACAAAATAAGCAAAATTGAAAATAAGCAAAGTAAAAAATAGGCAAAAGGCAAAGGTAGACAATTCACACACACACACATACACACACACAGGCACACACAGAAATCCCAATGTCTAATGAACACATAAAGATCTTCAATCAGGGAAATAACAAATACATCCACCGTGCTCCAGTTCATATTCACCAAGGACAGAGCCCCCACTGGAGGGTAGTGGCAGCGGAAGGTGATACAGTCACTGTGGGAAACCACAAGTCTGCCTAGTCACGGCCACAGGCCTCTGCATTTCCATGCAGCCCCTTACCACACAGGATAAATGCCCCACCGGCATCAGGGATGGCTGTTCACAGAGTCAGGGCTTCTAATAATCACAAGTAGGGATTGCCTTCATATGAGAAATGCAAGATATAAATAACTTTTTTAAGTTTTATTTTATTAGTACATGTTTGTTGTGCACGAAGTCCACATTTATCTTTGGGAGTGGGAACATGTGCATAATACATCTTGGTTCTTTTTTATTCTCCTTGCCCCACCCACTTCCCTCCCTCCATCTCTAAATCCCCTAGCCCCATTTTAATTATTATTGTCATTATTTTATTGGTTCATGGTTAGGACACACAATGTTTACTGTCTTTGTTGGTATTTGGTATATGTACATGAAACATTTTAAATCTTTTTATGTCCTCTTCTTCTCCCTCTGGATCTCCTGGACCCCTTCCCATTTGCAAAAGTTCTGTCTCCCTGTTTCCTGCTATCATTCCTTTATTGTACTCTTTATTTGTACTTTGCCTTACTCAAATGAGAAATACCGTGTGGTATTTAAGCTTGTGTATCTGATTTGTTTAACATATGTGAATCACTGACCGTCAACATAAGTGGGAATGCCCAGCTGAACTGAATCCGTGTGATTCTAGGTGTGGAAGACCCACCTGAGGATTGTTGCCATCAGCATAAAAGCAGAACTGGAGCAGAAGATAGTGTGCTGCTGATTTTCCAGGAGAAGCTTCTTACCCTGGTTTTCCTGATATGAACTCAGCTGTTCTCATCGCTGAAGGAGCCCAGGTTCTCACTGTTGCTGAGGATGGCTGTGGTTCTCTTCAGGGGAGCTCTGGTCCTTACCTTGAGCATCACTTCCTTGCTCCGGTGCAGATCCCTCAGCTGCCGGCACAGATCCTTTATCCCGCTGGCACAGACTTTCTAGCTTCCACCACTGACCTTTGGGCCTTCCCTGTGCAGATCCTTGAAACAAACTTGCATGAGAGGCTGCCATGGGCTCTAGGTCTCCAGCTGGACTTGTGCAGGACATTGCTGTGGGATTCAGGCCCTCAGGTAGATTCTTTGGGTCTCTAGTGCACAGATAGATCTCTTGCACTCTTCTGCACTTGACTTTTTGAGTGAATATTATAATCTTTTAAATCATGTGTCCTATGTTAAATCTATTTCCTTGCAATCTCTGACTACAACACATTTTCCAGGGGTACCCACTTTCCTACAAATGTCTTGAATTTATTCTTATTTATAGCTGAATAGTATTCTGCTAGGTATATATTCCACATTTTCTTTAGCCGTTCACTTGTTGCTAGACATACAGGCAGCTTCCAGGATTTAGCTATTATGAATTGTGGTGCTACAAACCAGGTTGTCAGCCCCTCAGGGGGAGGGCACCCAAGGGAGATTTTCCAGGCTGAGGTCCCAAGGTTAAAGAATGCACATGTGCAAGACGTTAGCAACAACAGCAGGCAGCATAGAGTAGAGTAGAGCAGAAGAGCAAGTGTGCAAGAGTGCAAGAGCAAGGGCCACCTGGGTCTTTATTGTATAATTCTTAAACAAGTTGTTATCTCATATTTGCATGCTTACATAATGTGGTGTACTAAGTCATAGTTACGTAACTGTATCCTACTGTGTGCGTGTGCTAGACAAGCTGCATCACATCCTCAGGTGTCCTTAGATGGCCCTGAGTTCTGAAGCAGTTTGAGTGGTTTCCTACACATGGGTATATATGTATTACTGTAGTGTTATGTCTTTTGCTTTTGGGGGGATGATATCTAGCAGAAGGATAGCTGGGTCCAATGGAATTTCAATTTTAGTTCTCTGAGAAGTCTATATACTGATTTCCACAGTGGCTTTCCTAGTTTGCATTCCTACCAGCAATGTAGGAAGGTTCCTTTTTCACCACAACCTCACCAGCATTTATTATTGTTTGATTTCTTGATGATTGCTATTCTTTCCAGTATAAGATGAAATCTTAATGTTGTTTTAACTTGCAATTATCTAACAATCAGAGATGCTGATGTTTATTGCCCATTTGTACTTTTTCTGAGAAGTGTCTATTCATTTCAGTTGCTTGTTTTTTATTTGTCCTTTATGTTGGGTGGGCAAACTTTTTTTTTTTTTTGAGCTGTTTATATATTGTAGATATTAGTCCTCTGGCTGAGTAGTAGCTAGCACATTTTTAAAATCATTTTGTAGGTTGTCTTTTAATCCTTATAATTTTCTATGATCTCACTTGCTAATTCTTGCTTTTATTTCTTGTGCAGTTGGAATTCTGTTCAGAAAGTCTTTACCTACACCTAAGACTTCAAGTGTTTTGCTTACTTTATCTTCCATTAGGTCACAGTTTCTTTTCTAATGTTTAGCTCTTTCATCCATTTTTAAATTTTATTTTAGGACATGGTGAGAGATATAGGTCTAGATGCTATCTTTTGCATGAGGGTAGCCAGTTTTTCTAGCACTATTTGCTAAAGAAAGTATCTTTCCTCCAGTGTGTTTTTGGCCCATTTGGCAAAGATCAGATAGGAGAACATGTCTGGGGTTGTTTCTGTATCCTCTGTTCTGTTCCATTGGTCCATGTGTCTGTTTTTGTGCCAGTACCATGCCATTGCTATCCCTACTGCTTTGCAGTATAGCTTGGAGTCAGGCATGGTGATGCTTCCTGCTTTGTTCTTGCTACCCAGAATTACTTTTGCTATTCTAGGTCTCTTATGGTTCCATATGAATTTTAGGGTTGTATTCCCTAGTTCTGTGAGGAATGCTGTTGGTATTTTGATTGGAATTGCACTGAATCTGTATATCAGTTTTGCAAGTGGCCATTTTGACTACATTGGTTCTGCCTATCTGGGAAGAAAAGACATCTTTCCATTTTCTGGTGTCCCTTTCAATCTTCTTTCTCAGACTACCATAGTTTCCATTGTAGAGGTCTTTCACTTCCTTGAGTAGATGAGTTCATAAGTATTTAATTTTTCTTGATGGTATAAATTAAAGAGCACAATCAAGATAGATGATAGGAGACAGGGAGATGGAATTTGTGGAAAGAGGAAGGGGATTCGGGAAGGGAGGGAAGGAAAAGTGTAAGTAAAGATGACCAAGATAGGATATATATGTACATTATTCCCCACAATGACTGTATTCATTATGTATCACATATACTCATAAAGGAGAAAGATAAAAATAGTTACAGACAGTAAAGAAATCATAGTGTAGTTATACAATGGACTAATGCTTTCTAAAATAACTGAACTCCAATTTGATCCATTTGAATAAACTCTAAAAATATGATGTTAGCATATATATATGATGTTAGTTTACATATATCTATGGGTACATTATTTCTATATAAATTGTCTATCATCCAAGAATAACATGTACAATATGAAAATTTGAAATTCTAGAACAGACAACTCTAAGGGGCATATTTAGGGGTACATTCACATAAAATAAAACCTATGCAGAAAGACAAGAGAAGAATTCCCATCAGGCTCCATACAGGGCTCTATTCTTGCTAGAGGGATGGAGATCCAACTCAAGTAGGGACACAGGGGACTTCAGAGGAGTTGGTATTACTCTATATATTTTCCGGGGGGATATATGGGTTTTTATTTTGTTTTTAATACTTATATGCATATACATTTTATTTTCTAAAAATAGGAAAGAAATATTCCAGAGTAAATGTCACTGCCAGTCTCTAGGGGTTGGTTTGTAGAGGACTGTAACAAGTCGGTTGGGTAATAGTAACTTTAAGAATATGAGAATTAGACAATAAAGTTTGCTTTTACACTCAAGGACTCACTGACATGAATGAACAATTCACAGAGGACTAGATTGAGAGCATTATTTCTGAGATCACAAAAATATCTCTCATCTCTTTAAAAATCTGTTCTATTAATAAAATCTTTAAAAATACATATTTGCTAGCATGACACTTAGAAGTCCCTCTAAATATTTGTTCAAAGAGACAAAATGGGTGGAAATAAGCAAACCATTCCAGGTGTTGGCTATTTTTGTGAATGCTGTTCATCACCCCAGGCCCACCCAGATGTCTGCAGCAAAACCCTGCCACCTAGGTGCGAGCCTGGCCCAAGTCCGAGTCAGCACAGCCCAGACAGAGCAGGGAATGAAAAATTCCCTCTTGCGTTGACTCAGGACCAGCCAGTGTCTGCTGTCTCAACCTAGTCCAGGGTCTCTGGGGTGAACTTGGGCTTGGGACACAGCACCAGACATCACCAGTTTCTGCATTCACTCTGTGGAGACAGGAAAGGGTAGCATGAGAAGATGCCATCACTGTCCTGGATTCTGGGGAAGGGAGTTGCCCCTACTGTAAAGGGCATGGGGACCTGGTCTGCTGTCTGTGAGATGTGGCTTTGCAGAGGGTGTGGACCTGCCGTGAAGAGCCATGTACATGACAAAGTCAACCTACACATCGAGAAGAGATAAGCAGAAAAGAGAATATCTGAAAAAGTATGAAAAAAGGTTTTACAATAATCTCTTAGTTCTGCTAAGGCTAGATAATTGAATATACCCTGAAATAGCACTACTATAAAAACCCAGAAAATTAATGCTAGCAGCAATACTTCCATAGTGTTTTACCTGTGTCTAAGCTTCATGTGTGTTCAGCATGATGTATTGAATTCTCGGCTATGGTTAGATGATGTCGTTTTACTGCTGAGAAAACTGATGAAGAGGTATTTTAGCTAACTTGCATAAGCCAGTGGGATAAGGATTTAGATGCAGCAGGGTGGCCACAGAGGCCTTGTTCGTGACCTTGGTGTCCATTCTAACTCCTGAGGGACTTCCAGGAGGCTTGGTCATGTGCAGTCATTCCTGCCTAACATGATAGTAAAGTGAGCACAGCACAATAAAATATTTTGAGACAGAGATGATAGGGACCACATTACGTGACTTTTATTACAGCATATTGTTATATTTGTTCTATTTTGTTATTAGTTATTGTTAACTTCTTACTGTGCTGAATTTATGAAATAAATTTATTATAGCTATATATATAGTTTTAAAAAGCATAATATATGTAGAGTTCAATACTATCCATGGAGTCAAATGCTCACTGATGGGCTTGAAATGTCCCCCAGGGACGCCCTCCTGCCTGGCTCTGTAAGTCCTACCCATCGTGACCGCGCTGACGATGCCTTCCAGCTGGGTCGCAGATCCTGAGCCTGCTGCTGTCTGAAAGTTGGACTTCTGTGACCACCAGCCAGACTTCTGGAGACTTGAACCCTTAGCTTGTGCTGGTTTATCTAACCTTTATTGCTCAGTGTCTGCTCTTCTGAAGAAATGACTCTGAACTACAGAGCTCTTCTCAAACTGATATTCTTTAGTTCTCAAAAAACTTAATTTTGCAACCCAAATGAGTCAGGCATCAGCAAAACACAGCCCATAGCCAAATCCAACCTGGCACCTGAATTTATAAATAGTTTTATTGACATACAGCCATGCATACCTGTTATATGTCACTAAATCTGCTTTTGAGTTACAACAGTAGAGTTTACTATTTGTAGCAGCATCTGCATAGCTCTAACCCTTGTTCTAAATACACAGAAAAGCAAGTGCCCTTGCAGCATGAGTCAACAGGCACGACTCAACCCCAGCTGCCCTATTGTGCTAATACAAGGAATACTTTCTGCCACTGGAGATCTATCACCGACAAAGAAGCTTCCTCTCCCAGACATACCATGTTAACAACAGTGCAATTCTCCTCCAGAATGGTTGAATATTATTTTACCTACTCTAAATGCAACAGTTGCTTTATGAAAAACAATACAGTAAGTGACAAATGTATTGTGTGCCATACTGTGCTGTTAATCAGATTTTGTTACTGTAACAGACACCTGTGATAAGTCAATTAAATGAGAGAAAAGGTTTATTTTGGCTCATGGTGTTGGTAGTCTCAGTCCATGGCTGGCTGGCCTCCTTGTCTTTAGACCTGTGCTGAGCAACGTATCATGCAGGGCCTCCATGGTGATCAAAGCAGCTCTCCCTGTAGTTCAGCCAGGCAAAAGGAAGAGAATTAGGTCCCATGAAACCATAGCATCTGCTTTTAGAAAACATATGCTTCCTTATATTATTTTAAAATTACTTGATTCTCCAACAGTAATTTGGATTCTTCTTTGATCACTAGAATTCACTTCACTTAATGGAAATTAAGTAAGCATTGCCAAATATAGAAAAAAAAGTAATGCTCCCAGCACCAGATATTATTACTCCGATTTTTCAGAGGAGAAAGAGAAGGTTTAATTGCCTTCCAAGGATGGGTGGGAAATGGCAGAAAATGCTGCAGGTGAAAGACTCTGAGTGGTCCTTCAGGAAAAGAATTTAACCTTCAACATTATTCTCCAAACAGATCTTGAAAAATTTTTTTAAACTGTTAAAGAACTTTTACCAAGCCCTGAGGATTAAAGGTCTGAGGAGATGCCATGGGGAGAGTGCTTCTTTGTAGTTGGTCCTGAGGTAAAAACAGGCCGGTCATGACAACCAGTGAAGACAGAAGCTGGTGCAGTAGTGTCAGTGTTAAGTCTGACAGCTGCTCTAAATTCTTGGGATAGGGACAATTAAGGAGAAAATGGGTTAAATACTCAGCCTTGCATCCTCCTGCGCATTCTTCCAAAAGGTGTTGTGGGCACCACCACCCCCAGCTGTGGTGGGGTCCGCAGTGTGCTCCGAAGAAAGGGCTTGGCAAGTGTCACAGGAGGAGAGGACCCGGGACCGATCAAGAGACTGGTTCCAAGCAGGGTGACAATTACAACCCATAGGTGGAAGGAAAAAATGTGTGGCAGGTTATACAAGAGAGAAACCAGCAAGTATCTCCAGGGGAAGGAAGGAAGGAAGGCTAAAGATATGAGGGTGAACGTTACAATATCTTATTTCATTTTATCTTTCTGTAAAAAATTTTTAAAATGGAGAAGTTGACATCATAATGACAGAGACAATTTAGTCTAAAGGGTGTACCAAGAGTTGCATCACTGATCTGAATCCTGGAGGGTTCAAACTACACTCAAATCATAGCAAGAAGGAAAGAGAGGAAGGGAGGGGAAAGGACAGGAATGCAAAAGGAGAGGGAGGGTGGGTGCATGTAGAGGAAAAAGAAAGGGAAATGACAAGAGGAGGAGGGACAGGCACAAAGTAACCTAGAAACAGCAGAGCCTCTACATGGCCCCCATTTCTCCCACTGAGGCTGGGTTGGCAACCTGTCTCCTGCACCAGGAGACCCGCACCCTGCATTGCAAGAGCTTCTGCCATCTGGTGTGTGCTGCTGTGAATTCTAGGCTGAAGGTAATTTGTATACAATATTTTTAATACTTTGATACACAAAGCAAAATTTCATGACATGTACCTCTCTACTTATGGCATCATATTAACAATCAAAAAGTTTTAGATTAGAGGCATTTCTAGTTTGGCATTTTCTGACTCAGGATACTCAGTCTGTGTTGGAAAAGGAACTACATAGACAGAAAGTCTCTGTTATTTTCCCCTACCTCTCCCACACCATGAACCTTGACTAGCCAATAAAAAAAAAAATCTGAGACTTCTCACAGGTGATTGAGATTACAGTGAAAGATCCCAGGCAAGAGGCAGAAAGAAAACAAAATAATCACCAACTCCAAATTTTCTTGAAGATGACATTTTCTAGGGTGGACCCATAGTCAGTCATCCCCTACCCTTTGGAATTCTTGGCTCTGTCTGAATATGGGAGTCTCAGGTCATCCCTGATATAGCTCTGCTGAACAGTTTTAAACCCTGCCTCAGTGACTTAAATTATTGGGTTAATAATATCCCTTAGTTATTGCAGGCTGATCAGGTCCACAGTCTCCCAAATGAGTGTATGGTGAAGGCTAAATAAACATAGGCAAATGGAATGATTTCAGGGCTCCAGGAAGATCAAAGCCCTCTCAGCAATTTGAGATTCTCTCAGGTCTAAAACCAAGACCTTCTCTGGGTAGCCCGTATTTATGTAGTTATCCGAAAAAAGGAAGGGGAGTACTTAAGAAGGGTGGAACCACTGAAGGACTTCTCCAAGTAAGGTATTAAATTAATCCTGGATAAGGATTAAATTAACCAACCCAGGAGTGAGATCCCTGAGGCTATAGTTTTTATCTAGTTGAGATTGGGTCCAGGTGTCCTTGGCTGTGATCTTGTTTTATCCTTTTCCAGCTTCATCCACCATTATAGGCCTGAGCAGGGACTAGTGACTCACAGAGGTTCACTTACTATGAGTACACTGCCCATCTCCAGAAGGAGCCTAGGCCTTGGACAGACTCACAAGTAAACATGAAAAGCCAATTAGTTAATTTAAGTCCTGCTGAGGGGTGCTTAATCATGGTCTCCATCATTAAATGATTTTCTTTCCATGGTACTCTTCATAAAAGACCTCATCTCTCCAACCCTGAATAAAACATGGGCTGTTGGTCACCCACCTGCTGACTTCCTGAGGGATGGCAGGAGCTTCATAATTCTGTATGAGCTGAATGAGCTAAGGGATAAACAGAAGGATGGGTATGTTTCCGAGAAATTAGAGCTCAGCAGTGACAGGGCAGTAACACTGAGTAAAGAGATGAGACCTTTGCAGCATTGGCAGCATCCGTGGCCAGGGTAGAGTAAGGCAAAGAAGGGTGAAATTTCCCCTGCTTGTCTCAAGCTGAGACATTCATCTCCCATCCTTGGAGGTCGGAGCCCTTGGTCCTAGGACTTTCAGAAAAGGAGACTAGAAGTAGCACTGCACCCCAACCCCAAGGTCCCAGGCCTTTGGACTTAGAATGAATCACCTCACTTCCTTCTTTGTTCTGCAGTTTGCAGATGGCAGATCATGAGGCTCCACAGCCTCCACAACTGTGCGATCTCATTCCTCAAATGTCTCTCTGTTTTGTTGATTCTGTTTTTCAGGAGAACCCTGACTAATACAGGGGTTGTATACCCAGTCTCATTTCAAATGGGCCTCCGCTAGTTTTGCTTGTTGGACAAGTGAATTTAATTGAACAAATGTTAACAATTAAAACTTAGATTGCTGGGCATGGTGGAATATGCCTGTAATACCAGCACTCTAGGAGGCTGAAGCAGGGGGATCCAAGTTCAAGCACGTCATGGGCAACTTAGCAACTTAGTGAGACAATGTCTCAAAGATAGATAGATAGATAGATAGATAGATAGATAGATAGATAGATAGATACAGCTGCGGGTGTAGCTCGGTGTGGAGGCCCTGGGTGTTCAATCCTCAGTACTGGTGGAAAGAAAGAAAAAGAAAAAGCAAGCTTAGAAGACCACCGTGCACCTAAAGGAACACCTAACACCTAAGGTGGAGGTGGGCAGGTGGCAAGTCAGGGCTGCAGTAAGAGGATGCAGGGCAGCTTTGTCTCAGGCCCTGAACAGCCACGTTGTGGATAGCACCTGCCCATGCCCTCACTGACCGCAGCTGCGACAGAATCACTCAGCCCAGACTCACGGCCCTCATGGCCAGTGTTGCAGATGCACAGCACACAGCTGTAGAGGTGGCCCCGAGGGGTGGGCGAGCCTGAATCACCTGGGTTTGGGCCCTGGTCTGCCATTCGTGACACCTGGAACTTGTGAATACTTATTGCACCTCCACTTGCTTCCCTTCCCTCCATGGACAAAAATGAAAATACAAATATTTCCCACTTTAAGTCAATAACTTTTTGCCATTCCTGTCGCTTTTTAACCTTATCCACTTGACTTCCATAAATTAAGCAATTTTGATGAATTTTTTAAAAATATAAACCCAATTTAAAAAATAAAAAGGAAATGCAGGTCTCCTAGGTGAGCACAAAGTATTTTTAGTCCTGATACTGGTTTCATGAAGGAACATTTCTTCTGGGCTAGGAGGGTCAGTATTAACCACAAGCATGTGTGCCTATTAGACATTATCTCAGGCAAAATTGCCTTCTTATATTTTACCCTTTTCTTCTTTCACCTTTTTAAAATAGATATATTTTTAGAACAGTTTAAGATTTACAGAGAATGAGAAAATAATACAGAGGGTTCCCATGTGTACCACAGCCACTTTTTCCTTGTTTTAACAGATTTCATTAATGTGCTATATTTGTTACAATTAATGAACCAATGCCAACACACTATTAACTAAAATCCAGGCAAAATTCCTATTTTCTCAGTTCTTTTCTTGTGCTCTTTTTCCCCTCCAGATTCAATTCTGGCACCACATTACATTAAGCTGTTAATGTTTTCTTAGGCTCCTCTTGGTGACCTTGACAGACCGAGACAGTGTGGGTCAGGTATTGTCCAGTGTGTCCAACCACTGGCATCGCCTGATATTTTTCTCGTGATAAAAGTGGGGTTGTAGGTTATAGGGAGGAAGACCACAGAGGGAGAACATCATTCTTAGGGCATCGTGTCAAGGGCACATGCTCTGAGTGTGGCTTTTCTCCGTCACCTTGGCCTGGAACACCTCCCTGGGTAAGGCCCATCAGGTGTCTCTGCTGTTAACTTCTCCTCCCGACTTCTGCATTGGACACTGTAGAAGGAGGCCTAAGGACCCATCAGATTTGTTCCCATGTATTTTCTATTGGGTTTCTACTCCTTCAGCTGGCCAGGCCTGTTTCCCTTCAGTGCAGAGCCTACATAAACGCTGGACTTCTGCCTTTTTCACTTGCAGTTTTGGAAAAATTCAGTGGTTTCTAAAAAGGTTTTAGAAAGTTTCCTCTTTCACCCAATTCATCACCAACTTCTGTGGAGGACCACCTAGGTGACTCTCCTTGAAGGAGGAGCAATTGTCTTCATTTGGACTGAGCCTGACCCTTTTTCCATGTACTGATATGTACAGAGCTGGCTAGGACATTTTCCTTACCCCTTCAACTGGCTTTAAGCAATGCATCTGTCTAGCTGAGATACTGATGGTAGTCTTTGAAGATAGCAGGTGTGTTTCCCTGGATGGCCATTGTTCCCACGAGTGACCTGGGATAAGGCGGGATGTATGAGCCAGGGCTCCATGCTGTTGGCTGGGATCAAGCCTCGGGAAAGAGGCTATGACTTCCTGGGGCTTGAATGATTACACAGCAGAGCTTAAGCACCAACTCCAAAACATTAGGTACTATCACAATTGTGTTACGCAGATTACTCTTTGGGTACATCCTCCTGTCTGCATTTGTAGAGGTGATTTCAGGCCTATCTAGCCCAGCTCATGTCACTCACCTACTTCCCATGGTCCTTAGAGTCACTCATCCTCAAGCCACTCCCTTCTTCATGAATGAATAAAACCTGGGTTCGGCCTTGGGTTGAAGCCTTTGTTCTGGATGGCCATCCTGTGGCTGGACTTAGGACCCCTTGGCTCCCAATAACTATAAATATGCCTTAGTGTCTTTATTCTCACCATGGGTTGCACTAGAAGTAGTAAATTAGAATTAACCCACTAGGATTCCAATAACTTTTCATAGGACTACAAATATAAACTTCCTGGGCCATGATGAGGACTGGGAAGGACTCTCTATAAACATCTTCATTTTCAACAAAGCATGCCCTCTTCCTCTGACATCACAAAGCAAAATGTAGGAGATGTGATTATCCACAAACACCCTCTCGGTGGGATCCATCCTTGTGGTTACTGAAGCTGCTCCATCCCAACCAGTTTACAGGGATCAGCAGGAGAATGAACTTCCATTTCCCTGACAAATGCTGCTGCCGGGCTCAGATGCTACCAGGTAGAATGAACCACACAGTGTGGAAAGCCACCTTAGGTGATGACTGTTGGATTAGGCTGGGCCAGATGTTGTTGCTCTAAGAAACAATGCTCAAATTTCAGTGACTTAACACATAGCACTTATTTCTCCTATAGAATGTCTGCTTCAGGTCTGGTGACTCTTACGGACACTTGATGTGGACACAGAGCAATGCAGACTTCTTTAATCCCATGTCTGCTCTGACTCAGCTCTTGGCTCTGGAGTCACTTGAGAAGGGGAGAGCCAAGTGGGGCAGTTCAGGTTCTTCATAGGGTCACTGTGGCACCAGCAGAGTGGAACACAGGGCCCTCCAATTTATGTGTCCCAAGTGCAGAGGAAAGACTAAACCACTGGACATCTGGAATGTTAAGAATATCTACTGAGGCCAAGAGGAGAAAGTGTGTATGTGGGGACAACATCCAGAGCATTCTGAATCCTAGGTTCAAACCATACTTGCTCAAATGGGTATGCAGAAATGTAAGCAGGTATACATAAATCCAAACTTTCTTTTGGTGACCTCATGCTATGTGTGGCACAAAGCCCTCTGAACTTCTTCCCAGATGTACAACCGACAAGTAAGTCAAGGCCCTTTCCTGCCTCTTCCTGTGTGCTCCCTCTCCCTCTGGTCAGTGAGCTCCATCTGGAAGTGGGATGTTCCCATCGTGGCTCTTCAGAGCACCTAACCCTACCTGGTTCAGTAACCTCCAGGGTTCCTGGATCATCACCCTTTTTAGTTCCAAAAATAAAAGACTTTCTATACTTTCTTCTTGTTGTTTGTCTCTCTACAAGAACACATTCAAGTGCCCTCCACCTTAAATTTGCAAACTGCACCCGTTTTATTTCTATACATCAAACTTGAGGACTTGCCCTGCTCCTCTTCACCCCACCTTCCCTCCTGATTTTTTCCTTCTAATTATTTAACATGAGATCAAGTTATTTTCTCATTTTATGAGTCTGAACCTCAGTTTCATCATCTGTAAAATGGGAGGTTAGGATGAGCTACACCCTTCCAGGTGGAATGATCTTGCTGTGTTCATGTGAACTTTCCCTTCTGAAGTCTTTTGTGGCCTCCTCTTTGCCAAGATTCGATCTCCTCAGAGTCACTGGATACATTAATGAGGCAGTTAAAACCTGACTGGTCTTAAAACAGAAAATAAAAACCTGTACATTTTACTTTGAATTTAAAATTTTTCCTGTTTTCCTTTTCTTTAATTTACTCATAACAACTTTCCATGAGCTGACTCATTTGAAATCATTCTTTAAATTATATAATTTGTTATAGAGTTAAGTTCTAAGTTTCATCATTGCTATGAATCTAAACAGTGAAAATATCAAATTCTCCTGAAAACAGTTATGAAGCAGTTTCCCATTTATTTGCCTGCCATGATGTTACAAAGGCTTAGTTACCTGAAAATAAAAATAAGTTGAATCCTTAAAATTGAGTTAGTTTGAAGCTCATAGCTATGGTGATGAAATTCTTATGAAGAAATGTGATACAAAGGCATTTTTTCGGAGTGGACTGATTCTAGCTGTCATCTTAGTATGGTAACATTACATTTTAACCATTTCTTTTCAAGATTAAATATTCAAGGAAAAAATGCGTTCTGCCTCAGTGGCTGTGGTCATTAAGCAGCATTAACACTTTAACCCATGTAGCTAAGGGCGGCAAGTGTGACATCTTTCTTCCCAAAGCTGATGGCATGTCCAGGGCTCTGGGTAGCAGCAGGCTGCTGGTCCAGCTGCTTCCCTGGCCAGGAGTGTGCAGGATTCCTCTGCGAGCTGCAGTAGGGTGAAGGCCGTTTGTAGTTAACTCTGTAGTGCTCCGAGCTTTTCAGAAATGGCCTGGAGAGGAATCACAGCACAGACCCCTAGAACATTACCTGCTCCCTGCATCATCTCCTCCCTTCCATGTGCTGAGTTCTGCTGCTGGGGCCCACTGTACTGCACGCCTCAGCTGCGGGAGACTTCCTGTCAGCAGCACACTCTACTCCCTGTTATCCGCATCATTGAACTCCAATTAATGCGTGATTTTCACTTTAGTGCTGATTGAAGTTTTTTGGATATTGTTAAACAGAATTCCAGGCTTTCAACTACAGGAGTTTACTCTGGCTGTGTGGCTTTGCTCTGGAATTCTTCCCTGAGAAGTAGATCTGCTGGGGGCCAGAGCCCAAGGCCTCAGTTTCTGACTCTGTGGACAGCCCATGGGGAAAACATGACCTAGTGGTGCACTTTCTGTCATACACAAAAGTAGCATTTAAACAGATCATAGAACTCAGTGTATAACCTAATCTGCAGAACTCCAAGAAATAAACACAGGGAGATATCTTCATAGCTTAGAATAAAGAAGGGGAAAAAAAACAGACATAAGTGAAAAAATATAAATCAAACTTTAACTTTAAATCTCTGTTTTTAAAAAATCACCATTTAAAGAATGAAAAAGAACTTACTTCTCATCGTTCTGGAGGCTGGGGTGTCCAAATCAAGGTGCAAGCAGATTCAGTGTCTGGTGAGGAGGGCCTGCTTTCTCACAGACGGTGTTTGTCTCCACATGGTAGATGAAGAGGTGAGCAGCCTCTGGGGTCTCCTTTTATAAGGAGTTAATCCCATTTGTGAGAGCTCTGCACTCACAGCCTAATTATGTCTTGAAGTCTCTACCTCCTAATGCCATCACTTGGGGGTGAGACTTTCAACATATGAATTTTAGGGTGACACAAACATTCTGACCATAGCAGTAATAGCCACAGACTCTGCCCCAGGTCTGGTCACTTCTCACTTTGTTCAGCATAGCCTTGGCTTTGCCCAGTATGTGATCCTGTCCCTCCACTCCGTGTAGTGTCCAAAGGCTCTTGAGACTCACCAGGGGTCAAGCACTCAAGGGTGGCAGCGGAGTGAGTTCTGTGGGCCTGGCCAGGCAGTTTTGCCCACTAAAGAGTCACTCCAGGCAACCACACAGAGTTGCCAAGGTGTACAGTGAAATTATCACCTTGCGCTTATGCGTGGGTCAAGGGAGGCAGAGACGTTGGAGCCTGGTGGTGAGGATTCCCATCACTGCCCTCTGATCCTTCTCTCCATGCCCTCAGCCTGCAGCTCCTCTGCCCTGTGGATGAGAGCTGGGATCTGCCCCAGATGTCACTGTCACATCCCACCCTGCACTCCCTTGCAGTGTCCCACCCCACATCCCACCCTCAAGTCTCCCCAGTCTCTGATGATGATGGTTCAGTTGAGTGAGTTTTGGACCTCATGATGATGTGAAATTGGTGTATACTGAGTAGAAACTGCACTTCTAATTCCAAATGTGAACCTTTTCCCGATGAGCTGTGTACCCTCTCCTGGGAGGCTGGGTAGCATATGTTGCCATAGCCCCCATCAACCATGCAATCCTTCAGCAAAACCAGTGACATTCCACATTGTGCCATCTTTTCAGAGCTCCTTGATACAGGTAATCAACAAATGCACTTGAAATTCCACACTTTATGGTAAGATAGAACTTGTGTTAGGAGATTTCACTCAACTGCAGGTCAGGAGAGTGTTCTGAGTACACTGAAGTAGACTCCGTGATAAGTGGGGCATGTTAAATATATTTTCAACCTAGGAAAATTTCAATTTACAATAGGTTATTGGGACATAGCTCCAGCCACAGTCAAGAAGCATTCTATTTTCCATTCTCACTAGAGCTCATAACTTGTTAAAACCAAATTTCCATTCACTAGCCACAGAAAAATTCACCTTTCAAGAGAAAGAAGAGAAGCAAACCTACAAAGCAAATCATGTAACCAATAAAAACAACACATAATTTCAAAACAAGATGATAGGAAATTAACAATGGTTATTATATTGCATATTGTTATTTTCAAAGTAGTTGCTCATGTTCCATATACAGGAACGTAAAATTGATCAAACAATCTAAGCACTATTTGTTTCAATGAACTAATAGAAATTAGTAGCACAATTATCTCAGCTATCTTGTCTGCATATACATATCTTTTATTTTTTTCCCCTTCCTTCCTTTCTCTTTTCTCCCATCCCAGTTTTTCTTTCCTACTCCCTTTAAAGAGTCAAATTTTCTCATGACCCTCCCAAGCCTCCCTCCTACTTCAAATTTGGGAGCAGTATTCAGTTGCAGTTGGGGAACGAAATTCTCCTATTTCTCAAACAAGGTGCTACGGGAATGGTGTGGGAAAAACACCACAAAAAGCCATCACACAGTGGAAGATGATGATGCTGGTCATGATCCGTAGCTAACATCCATTCGGCATTCTTTCTCTATGCGTTAACTCATCTGTTCTCCAAACAATACCAAGTTAGATACTATCATGGTCCCAGTTTTCAGATGAGAAAACCAAGACACAGAAGGATATATAGTTCAACCCAGGTCACAGAATGACTCAGAGACAGATCCAAGATGTAAACACAGGTAGACCGGAAACACTAAGCTTCTAAATGCTGTCCTAGGCTGAAGTGATCACAGGTACAAATTATAATTATTTAACTGAGAGGGACAGTCAGAGATATTATTGGAGAAAATATCCGAACATAATTGATAAATTGGTTACTAAGATGATACCGCGAAACTGGGGAAGGAGGAGTCACTGCTTGTGCTAGGTGATATCCTCTGGGAGAAGAAGGGCACGCACGTGTCCCACCTGACGTGCATCACTGACAAAAACAGAGACGCTGCCCAGAGCAGCGGAACTCAGGCGACTCATTGTGAGCAGTGTCCAGTGGGGCTCGGGGCTCGCATTCAAGAGCATCTCCGTAAGAGGCAGGTGTTCTCTGGGAATCTTGAGATCTGGTGAAATTTCTGTGGAATTCTGAGTTCACTTATATTTGCCAAACCTCCCCCTAGACTGAAGTTTCTGCGGATCCATGCAGAAAGTGGCTTCTGCCTTCTTTTGCGTTCCATCCCTTTGCTCAGATTGCAACAGAGAAGTCTGACAAAGACCAACAGCAGTCTTTTGGGGAGGGGAAAAAAGAAAAAGGAAAAAGCAAAACTAAAGAAAAACAGAATTAGCAACTGCAGCAGGCAAAGGGCAGGGTGGTGTGCCAGCCAGCAAATCATTCAGGTGAGATGACCCCTCCTGCTCAAATGTATAATGTTCCAGGAGTAGCCTACTAATGCTTGGACATGTCAAATTTAAAATATCATTTCCCAGCATCCCTGTCCCAAGCCTGCCTGGGGCTGAATGCTCTAGCGCAGATAATGCAGGTGGCTCAGGCGCACTGCTCAGAGAGCTGTGCTGGGCTCCAGCTCCACAAACTTGCCCTGTGAATCCATGATGTCATTTGTTCCCTCTGAGTCCAGGCTCCCAAGCCCCAGACCACCCACGCTGGCAGCCTATTCTCTCCCAGCGTCGCCAGGGAGAGAGCTGCCTTTATAAATGATTCGAGGTCGAAACGGAGGACTAGCTTGAATTGTCACACAAAAGTGCTGCCGGCAACAGCGATAAGCATTTGGACGTGTCTATGTGGTGATTTTTTTTTTTTTTTCTTATTCGGACTCTGAAATTGTCTTTAACACAGTGGAAGGGGTGAGACACTGAGTGAATGCCGCCAGGGAGGTTTCAGAAACAGGCCTGAAAGTCTGAAGCAGAACAGTGAACAGGAGAGAAAAAGTAAGTAAAAAGTTGAGAGCCCTGGAGATACCGGGGCAGTGAGGACATGGACCATTAAGGAATTAGGTTCACATTTAAAAGACTTTTTCCCCCTAACTTTTGCTTAGGAGAGAGAAAATGTGGTGGGGGCTGGTGGGTGGAAAGCTGCCCACCGGCTGGGAAGTAATAAAATGCACTTTTCAAAACAATTTGGAACCATCGGGAAACTGGGCTTTTTGAATATTTCTGCCTAAGCTTTAGCGGGGAGGAGAAAAGGCTCATTTGAAGCCACAGTGCGCAGGGCACCAAGAAAGTCCTCGCAGGATGTGTGGCTCTGCCTCTGAGACTGAGCTGCCCTGCTGCAGCTTGATGACTGCGTCAGCAGGCACTGTGAGGGCCTGAGACTTCTCTGGGGAAGAAGAATGGGAGCACATACTCCTCCTCATCTGGGGAGGGTGTATTCCCAGATCCCCCAGGTGCCTGAAACTTCAGTTAGTGCCAAACTCTGCACCTACTGTTTTTTTCCTTATATACCTACGTATGGAGAATTCCACTTCTAAATTTTGCATAGTGAGAAATTAGCAATAACTACTGATGCAATATAACAATACACTGTAATAAGTTATGTGAATATGGTGTCTCTCCAAACATCTTCATTCCTCATTGCCCTACAGTGCTATGATATCGCTGCACACAGGAGCTGAAGCCTAGAGTGAAGCCCCAGATGAGAGGATCTGCCATAAAGAGAGGGCAGATGGGGAGGACATCAGACCCTCACTCGATTGCAATGTGACTGTGACTGGTAGATGAAAAAGAAAACCAGCAGAGAAACAAAACTGCCTGTTCCAAGAGGTCTCCAGTAAAGAATGAATTTCTAGACCATGGTGACATCCAGACCTTCAGCAGTCTGGTGACGTCTGTGGGTAACTTCAGAGAGTGATACTCATATGTGTATTCAGCAGGGGTCTCTTGTATGTGAGTGACAGACCTGGTACACACCAGTTCCTTCCCTGGCTTCAATCTCCAGCACTGGGGAAGGAAAAATTTCAGCAAAATATATAGGATTCCCAAGGCAACCAACGATATCAAAATGCATTTATCAAAGCATTTTTAAAACACTCATTTTCATCTATCTGTCTGTGTTCTCTCGGACATTCATGTTGTCTTTGTTAAGAGCCCCTCCCCTAAGGAAGACAGAGCCAGGCAGCCAGCTGGGACTTGGTGACCTTTAGCAGTGACCTTTATCAGGGGCCATGTCTGACCTGGATTTATACCTCAAACCTTGTCAGAAAGAAAAAATTGAAAGATTCTTTTCCCTCAAATTTCCTTGACATGGGAGGCACAAGGAATGATGCTTTGAGACCTTGCTGACAGATTAAGACCCATGATCTCATCTTGCTAGGGCAGAGCACCCAAGGCTCGGGTTTTCACCACGATGACAGAAGACTGTGGCACCAGAGGGAAGAAGATGGCTGTGACCCTGATCTGAGGGTTAGAAACTCAGCTAAATGGCAGTGCCCAGTGGAGATGGGAAGACGTAGGCAACACCTCATGGCATTTCAGTGCAGTTGGTCATATTGAACACTTCCAGGAGCCTTGGAAACCCATAGAAGGCAGACAGCACAGTGGCAGGAGATGAGAACAGGGACATGGAGAAGGGCTTGGTTGGCCGCCAGCCTGGCATCGTCTCACCTTTCCCTCCCTGACAGCATACACAATGAGGATGCCACCTGAACTGAAACAGCTGAAGTGATTTTCAAAACCCTGAGGAAAACCCTCTTGACAGAGCATCCATTCTGAACAGCAGCAGCCATGGAGCTAGTGAGCTCCAAGACAGCTGTGAAGGAAGGAGGTCTGGATGCTGAGAACATAGAGCTGACGACATGACCAAGGGGAGCTCAGGGCAATGAGCCTGGGCTCCAAGATGAGGGAAAGCCAAAAGGTGGCTTCATCACCAAGGCATCCTGTGACTTAGGACATTTTACAGCTCGGAGCTTTGCTGTCTCCGTCAGGTGAGGTTGAAGATAGAAACAGAGGAATTGATCCCCAAAGCTTTTCTACCTAACAGAGATTCAAGTATATCACTAGAGGGAGACGAGTTTTAATATTCACCTCAGTTTCCCTGAGGCTTGGAAAAGCATGCATCCTTGTAGATACATTCAGAGCTGTGTTACTATAAGAGAAGAGTGTATGTGACCATGGGTTTTAGTATCCCAGAGAATATAAAATGTTCTGTTAAGAGATTTTCAGCTATCAATAAATAGCTCAGTAAGTCCTCCACACCAAGAACTGTAATAAATAGCAAAGATAGACACACTCTCCAACTTTAAAGGGCTCCCAGTTTGGCAAGGGAAACATTTAAACTATTTGGCTACACAGGATGTGCACTGAACAAATTTGTGACAGCCATTCATGCCCATATCTATGTGACAGATCCAGGAAACAAACAAGTGAAAAATAACTAGGACATTAAGAACAGGAAGCTAGACACTAACTATTCTAAGATGCTATCTGTAAGGAAAGGATGGTGAAAATGAGGATTATTATCTATCCTGTAGATTGTCTCTGTAAAAAAGACACAAGAAATGGTTAACAGAGGTTAACTCCTAGAAGTAGCACCGAGTGATGTTGGGATGGGAAAAAGGGAGACTTTAATCAAATACTTCATATATAACTTCATATGTACCCTTTGTTGTTATCAGGGTCTGCAAGGGAATAGATTTAATACAGGCCAACCAAGGTTATTTGTAATACAGATTATTTTTAAATATTCACCCAAAAAGTCAAAAGCCAAAGAGTACAAAAAATCTGTCCATGCACTGGAGACCCAAAGAATGCAGCTGAGGGCCTGAATCCTGTTCAAGTCCAGCTGAAGACCTAGGGCAATATTCCCCCTAAGTCCAGCTGGAGGCCTAGAGCCCACAACAATGCCATGTAAGTCTGTATCAAAAACCTGAGTTGGGAAGGCCCAAGGTCAGTGGTGTAGGTTAGAAAGTTTGTGCCAGTGGGCTAAAGGATCTGTGCCAGCAGGCTGAGGGATCTGCAGTGGATCCAGGAAGTGATGCTCAAGGTAAGGACCAGAGCTCCCCTGAAAAGAACTGCAGTGACAGCGAGGACCTGAGCTCCTCTGACAATGAGAATAGCTGAGTTTGTATCAGGAAAACCAGAGTGACAAGCTTCTCCAGGAGGATCAATAACACACCACCTTCCCCTCCAGTTCTTCTTTTATGCTGTTGGCAACAATCCTCAGGTGGGTCTTCCACACCTAGAACCACACTGATCCAGTTCAGCTGGGTGTCACAAGTTGGCCACTAGTTTATCCATCACACCCTTTGTCCTATGTTACTATTTTTCTTATGAAAACATTTTATCATGAATCACAAAGCAACTTTCAAAAGTCAGCCCAGTGATGCCCTAGTTGAATAAGTTCTCTCCCAGTCAGGATTCTGCAACATTGAAATGGTGATTATAACCTGGCCTGGGGAGAGAACCAAAGGTTCCCAGGGGACACATGCAGACGCTGCAGGAAGATGCCAGATGCCCAGCTGTGAGGGCTGTGGATGTGTTGATGCAGCCTTAAGAGAGGAATCGGGTTATGCAGCTGAAAAAAGGAAGGAAGGGCCTTCCAACAGGAGGAGCACACGGAGGAGGAACAAAGCTGACAGGTGGTCCTTCTCCAGAAACTCACAATTGGCACAACTAAAACTGCAGACGCTGCAGGAAGATGCCAGATGCCCAGCTGTGAGGGCTGTGGATGGGAGCACTTGGAGCGGGTATGGAGCGTCCACTGTGTGGCTCCCATGGGGGGCAGGTTCCAGTGGGGTCTCACATCCTCACAGGCACTTGGACCCAGAGGCAGGGGCAGGTGGGACCTCCACACACACACAGGCACATGTAACACTCTGGCCAGGAAGGATGTGGGCTCCTCTGGTTTCCCTTGCTGTGCTTGACTTTCTTTTAAATCCTCAATCATCTTTCTACCTAGAACTTACATTGCTTTATGGTATTAAATAGCTTTGCTCATCTTCCCAATGTTTAGCTACTTTGTCCTAATACTATTATTGAATAGACTACTCTGCTGTCACTGATCTGAAATACTGTACCGTCTTGGTCATATGTTAAATTCCTGCAGCTTTACGACATGGCTTCTGAGCACTTCAGTAAGGGCTCTTTTGTGCAATACACTTCAAAATAATATTGCTTCACATAACGTGCTGATGATCATGCCAATATTTGCTGGTTATTTTCTTTCCAAAATTGCTTTAATGAGTTTCATAGATTTATTCTCCCAGGTTAACTTTACAATCAATTTGTCAAGTTAAAAGCAAAAAAATCTCTAGAAATTTTCCTGGAATTGCATTTCATATAGAAACAAATTTGGGAAGAATTTAGCACTGCAAATGTGCTATGTTATAAATCTTTAAGTTCATTAAATTTGAGATATTAAACAAGTCTACTGCTCACTTTTTAAGAGAAAATGGTCTTTATTTAGGGTTCTGAGGCAAATAAAAATCCTAGTCCTCAGTTAAAGAGTAAACCTGGAGTAGTGATACTTCCATCACCACTGGGACACATTTCTTCATATATCCTCCCAAACATCAGCAAGACATGGCCTGAAAAATCTTGCTTATTGAGGTAGCCAGCTCTGCGCACCCTTTCCAGCCCCAAGGTATGAGCAGATGTGAGGATGCACTGTCTCTTCCCCTCTCCAGGAGCGGCTCCTCCATGGAACTCCAACAGGGCAGCCAAGAAGCCCTCGGGGACTGCTAACAGGCCAGCTTCATATTCTAAAGGCTCCTGTTCCCTTTCTGTTTTATGGTAAAACCTTCCTGTACTAGATGTTAAGAAAACTTCCCTGCCACCCCCAGCAAATCGTAAGGGATGGAACTCGTCTCTTTAAGACTTGAGCTGTACACTTCACAGAAGGATATTTGCCAGGTGAATGTAGAAGACACAAGCTGGGATCCTGAATTCCGTGGCAACAGTTGGTACACCACAGGTTGTGGCCAGCAAAGCCTTCCACCTGCTGCAGTGTGCAGTGAGGGCTTTGCTGTTCCAAACACCCCATTCGGAGAACACTTAATTTGCTAGGATTCAATTGCTCAGGGGCAAAGTGCAAGGTGAACAGTGTTCCAGGTGGATGTCCCTGGAAAAGGACAGCCTTCTCTCAAGAAGTGTCATGGCTGTGTCTGGTTGTCCCCCCAGAGCCTCACTCAGTCATGGGGCTTTTCAGAGTGTGTGATGCTGGAATTAAGGGAGTGTGAGTAGTAAATCAGCACACTGACTGGCTTGGCATAGTTCTGTCTGGGATTAAGGATGTGAGTGCTATACCCACCCTAGGGTAGCCTGTGTAAAATACAAGGGAAGAGTCTTTTCTGCCCCTCCCTCCTTAGTTGTTTTTCTGTCTTCTATCAACCATGACTGTTCTCCTCTGCTGTGCCACCCTGCCTTGGAGCCAGCCAATTATGGACTGAAATCTCTACAAACTGTGAGCCAAATAAACCTTTCCTCCTTTAACTTTGGGTGTTGGCTATTTTGTCTTAATAAGAAAAGTGACTAAGAAAAGAAATATCTATGTCTCCACCTCCTGCCAGGTAATAATATTTGTAGCATTTCATAAAAGGTCATTTTCAATGTGTAGCCAGCAGATCTGAAGCCCTGAGAGGCACTGAATGCATCTGCCATGGACGAAGGGAACTTCTCTAGCTCAATGCTCAGCTGCCCCTGGGTTCTTGACCCCACCCTTTTAAAAGCTGAGATCTAAAGGGCAAGCAGAAGTCCCCCCCAGGAAGAAGAGAGGAGAAAATAGGCTGATGGAGAAGAGGGAACTGACAGAGAAAAGAGCTCAGTGAGTGAAGTAGGAAATGTAAAGAAGTCATGAGCAGATCATGCAACTGGGATCGAGGCAGGAGAGAGAGGCTCACTGGAAAGGACTAGAGAAGAGGTCAACGATATACATATAGTTATCATCCCCCTGTGTCCGTCAGGCACTGACTCCAAGACCCTACCCACTTCCTGGGGAGTGCCAACATCCCTCGTATAAAATGGCATAGGATTGCATAGAACCTATACACACCCACACTTTCAACCATCTGTAGTTGACTTTAGTATACAATACAATGCAATTGATGTGTAAATAGTTGTTATAGTGTATTGGTCCTATGAAAGAAAAAAAATCCACTCATGTTCAGTACAGGTGCAGTACAGGTGTTTTCAAACAGTTTTGGAAGGGCTGCGTTCTGTCAAGGTGCTAATTTGAATGAGCCTCTGTTGTTGATGTCACTTTCCAAAAGAGAACACAGGTAGTAAAGGTGACAGGGTCAAAAAGATATAGTACAGGCACATTCTTCAAATCTTAGATTTCACAAGTCCTGCTGTTACAGTGAATCCTGAAAAGCAGCCCTGCTCAGAAAAGTTATCATAGATTAGTGAGTTCCCAACGCTGGCAGGGAATGTGGTAGGCTTTAGGGACTTCCACAGACAGTGTGCAAATGTCCCACTCCCAGGGCTTGTCCCCGTGGAGCCCACTCAAGCCTGGCTGCCAATGGACATGGAGATGCTAGGTTTCCAGTTGGCCATATGCTGCAGGACCTTTGATGGATTAATCCGTCAGGCTAAGTAGGAATTTTTACTCATGAGTAACTCATTATAGCATCAATATATAGATTTTTTTAAAAAGAAAACAAACTGCATGTCAGACACTCGATGAGACTTCTAAAAATCTGCCTACCGCAGCCAAAAAAATGAAAAATTAGAAACTTTGTGCTCAAATAATATTTAACAATCTGGAGCAATTCTCAAAATATATCAAGCTAATACTTGATTATCAAATGGCATACTATGATTTCCATATTATGACACACAGTACTAAGAAAATATAAACCTTGGAAAGCAGTACCCTAAAATATTAACATTTGTTTTCTTTGATAGGCATGATTTGAGGTGGTTTGCTTTTCTTGTCATTCTTTTTCTGTTTTTTTCCAAGTGTTTAAAAATAAACACATAATATTGTTAGAGTCAGAAAAAAACCAGAAAACATTCAAAGGAGCCTCTGTCTTATCTGGCATTGAGTACTCCTGCGTGGCATGTACATCTGAATCATACAGTAGTATTTGTACAAATAAACAAAGTCTGATTTTCCTGAGAGTTCCAGAAAAATAACATTTTTCTGTGAGATTTATCTTTCTATATTTTTAAGCAAGAAAACACAGACACAAATACAGATTTTTTTTTCCCCTGTTGTGCAGCCCTAGAATATTTACAAATTTGGCTCCAGGTCGAAAATTCCAGTTGCCGCCTCCGAATCTGGGAGCTTCTTGCGTTTGTGTTACGCAAGCTGCAGCTCCCCAGAGACACAGGAGCCTCGGTTTCCGGCCTTGTTGCTGTGAAAACTGCTTTTGTAAGCATGTGTCTCCCACTACAGCCAGAAAATGTGACCAGCTTGGAAAAACAACAAGATGTTTCCAATAGCTCATCTGGTATCTCAGAAAATAAAATCCAGCTTTCTTCCCCAAAGAGAGTCATTGCTTTCAGATGACTCGGGGCTGAAGGAAGGTACTCTTCACTCCAAACTGGAAAGACAGCTGTTTCCAGGGCTGTGTTTCACCGAGAATGATGGAGAATTTTACAAGCAAATGAGAAATACAATTGCAGGAGGCTGGATCTCTGTAGGATTCTGACCTCCTGTAGATTCTTCCTGCTGGAATGGTCTTCCAGATGTTTGTGAAACCAATTTAATCAGATTCTCCAGGGATGGGCGCTGTGGCATCTAGATATCAATGAGGTTTATGAATGATTCTGATGTGTAGCGACGTTTTAGAATAACTGCTATAGTGACACAAAGAAAAGTGACCACATCTGGAGTAACAATGGCCATTAACATACGCATAGTATTTGCAGTAGAAATGCTCCCTCAAGGCAGCCATAAAAATTATTTTTTACCAAAATGGTCTCCTTGGCTAGAAAGGGTTACATGCTATTATTTCAGTTCATTCACGGACGCCTCTCACAGTCTGAATAGAAACAATGAAGCAATCCAAAGCCGACCAGTTACCCATAAATCAGCCCAGGAAAACTGGCCCAAGCGAGGTGGAGCTGGTCTGGTGACCGAGCTCTCTTTGCCTGTGCACTGCACGTGTTGACTTTGTGCACAGACCTGGAGAGTCCGGTCACCACAAATACCAAGGTCAACAGCCACTTGGCAGCCTCTTCACACTGAGAAAATGGGAATTTAATAAAATCAGCATTTAAACAGCTCAGGCTGCTCGGCAGTTCCCCCTTTCCAAGTGTGAATGGAGCTTAGGGTTTGTCCTTGGGCTTAGGCCCTTGGCCTGGGTAATTACTAAAAGCACACTCTTTGTTGTCAGAGTTACCTGGGTAAGTGGGTCAATCATAGGTTTATCTAACTTCAAGGTCGATGTCGTTGGCTTTAGAGCCAAAGGAGTGAGGAGAGAGAGGAATTCCTCTGCATTCTCCCCAAACAGTGACACGGCAGTCCTAGACACAACCATGGCACACTCATTTTGCAGAGAGCAACGTTTCCCTCCTTCCATCTCCACATGCCCTTCCATTCAGCATCCACATTTTTAACTCAGAAAGAGGAAGAAAGCTTTGTTAATATCCATCCTGGCTGTCTGAGTAGTAAAGGGTAGTAACTGTATGTCAATTTTCACTTTGTAGCATGCACTCCTTATTTCCAAATTACCCCAGTAACCCAAATAAGAAAGGAGAAAACGTACAAAGAATTACTGTGGCCATCTGGAATGCATAATGTGGCAAGATCTGCAATGCATTACATGGTCTGGGAAGTGGCTGGTTGAGTTCCAGAGAGCTCAGATAGACTTCAAAGTCTGGCCGTACATCAGTGAAACTGCTGATCTTCTCTGATATTTAAAGTGGGTGTAGATGAATGAATTTATTACAGTTTTTATCTTCTGGGTTCAGATAGGGAAAGGGGATCATAGGCAGGTTTGCCTTTAATTTCATGCTGAAAATTTCTTCTTGGATTTTATTTTTCTCCTCCTTAATGCAGTGCTGTTTCTTAATTTTCCTTTTTGGAACGATGCTTTCCTTATCTGTACTACAGTTCAGAAAACTGGATGATGTGCATGAATAACGTAACTATGTAAAGACTGGGACAGGTCCTCTAATCAGGCTATATTTTGCATAAAGGGTGTCAGTTCCAAACAACTTCCCAGTTCCCCTCCCCAGTAAGTCAAGAGTTGATATCTGCACTCAGCTTCATTGAATTTATTTCAAACACTGAATCCCGGTGATACTGGTTGTACTTGCTGATTAAAAATACAAGTCAAACCTGGACTTGGTAAGTATTTGGAAATTCTTGATCTGTGTACTGCTGTCAGAAACTTTGTTCAGGAAGAGATGAAAGTACATTTCTTTAGGGCCAATACCCCAAAATCCCTGGAGAAGCAAGCATCTTCTCATCTCTGCAAATTTGGTTGCTTTCATCTTCATGCAAACTTAGGGTATCTTGAGCCTTAAATGATTTTCTACAAGTACTACTGTAAGTCAGCTCCACAGAAAATGTCTGCATTCCTCCACTTTTAGGGCTGTGGGGTTCTATTTGTGAATTCTAAATATAATCTTTTTTCAGATCTCATTTGGGTCTAGGAGGGAAATAATTCTTTTTCACATGTACATAAAGAGGAGAAGCAAGCCAAGCAGGTCAGGCTAATAGTGTCACAACATCTACAACTATGGCATTTTCCTTCTTTACTAAAGTAAACATGCACTTGCAATTCCTTGGATTTATATAAAAATTAGATTAATAAAACATGACTGAAGCTCATATGAAAACATTAAATGGGGAAAATAGTACAGAGGTTCTTAAAGAAAATAAACATAGAGTTACCTTATGATACCATAGTCCCTCTTCTGCGTATACACCAAAAGAAAATGGAATAAGATGAATAAATCTAGAGATCTGACTTAGTAAGGACTAGAGTTAATAATATTATATTGTATTTTAGACTTTTGTTAGAAGAGCACCTTTAGACACTCTTACCAAAGAAGAGGTAACACGAGAGACAATGTGTGTCAGTTTCCTTGCATGCAACTGTCATTGCACTATGCGTGTGTCACAGCATCATCTTGTTCACCTTACACAGTGACAATAAAAATACAAATTAAAAATGAAAACCTGGGAAGAAATAAAATAGAATCTAAAAATAAGAAAAAATGTTCACACTAATCCAGGATAAGCTGTCCAAACAGGGAAAGTTTTACTTTCAGGTGTCCCCTCAGGTTTTTGGGTCCTTGTTCAAAGATTTTTTTCCACCTTCTTCTCAGAGTAACAAAAGAACAAGACATTGTTCTGTCATGCACTGCCTATCTCAGGAATCTTTTCCATTTTAAAGGGAGTTAGGTCATGGACTCTGCTGAGCTCACAGGCACAGATTTCTCATGGTAGAATGTGAAGAGACAAGATTGAGGGGCACAGAGAACTCTAACACCCCTCAAGTTCTGTCATGCCTGTGCTTTCTGATGCTCAGAGCACAATGTTTCTACATGTTCTGGAGTAGGTTTTACATGCAGACTTCCCTTTGTGATTACCTATTTTTTGTCTATACTTCCTTTTCTTATAAAAATACAATTTATTGTAGATTATAACTCACCCTGACCACTTCATCTGAACTTGATTGTATCCAGTGATGAAATTCAGATCTTGAGTGGTCTCTCGTGGCTCATGTGTGGCTACTGCTATTGGGTAGTGGTTTAAAAAGTAGGGTCTGTAAGAATCCCCAGGTCCCTGGGGTGCATATGTGCAAACAGGACTATGGGGTTCCAGCACCTGCCCTGGCCCTGGCCCTAAATTAAGTGGTTGAGCCACACTGTGAGCTCTACCCATGATGTGTTACATTGCCACTGGTCCAAAGACAATGCAACAAAATTGTCACTGTAATAAAATACCTGATACAATCACCTAGTTACCACTCCATAACCACATGGTTATATCAGTATCAGGTTTTCCATGATGATGATGGAAAGATGACCATCACATCTGCAAAGTCTCCATTTCTGAAGGAGATCATTTTCACAGCCACAGGGGGTTAGGACTTCAACATAATTTTTGGAAGGGGCATAGTTCAATTTAAAATATGCTCCTAGAAACTATTTAAAAAGAAATAGGACCAGGATCATCTCCTAAGAAGTGTTCCTTAGCTCCTCATTGTTGGAAAGATGTAATTCAATCTTGAAAAGCCATGTTTCCACCTTGAAACACTGTAACTATGGCAGTGACTCTAAATAGCTCTACAGTACTGAGAAGATTGGTCATCCCATGTCTGCCTCGGTCTTGATGTATGTAAAGCACGGACTAAAAACACTTGTCCTGCCTTTACCGCAGAGAGATGTGAATGGGACTCACCTCTGGGATGTTCTGAGACTAGACTGGAGCAGTTGACTCTGGGACCCCACCTTGTATTTTCTGTCATCTCAGACCAACTTAATTTCCATTAAAAATCAGAATTAAAATTCTACCTTGTAGACATTACTGTTATAAACCAGCTATATAAGTTCCAAGAAATAGCTATTCATTCCTAAAAGTTGAGTATTAAGTTGAGCTCAGATTTTTAGTCCCAGTGTCTGACAGTTACTTAAGAAAAGCTGGATTAATAAAGCTGCAGTTTATGGCTATTGAATGACGTGTCAAAGAGGCACAGCTGGGGATTTAAATCAGATGAGGGCACCAGACTGCCAATCATACCAGATGGTCTCAGATCTTATGATAGGACAGTCAGCTGGGGGCTGTCAAAACACAACTGCTCAGGCCCATGCCCAGAGCTCACCTAGAGGATCTAGGAGGGACCAATCACCTCTGTTTCTAACAAGTTACCATTAGTGATCCTGCTGCCATTAGTACAGGGCCACAGTGTGAGGACCATGGCACCCTGGCTGCCTCTAGACTCACCCAGGGAGCTTTTGGGTTTTATTAATCTGGAATTATCCTTGGTCACTGGCATTTTCAGAACTCACAGGGTGAGCTTCCTGTGCAGCCAGAGCTATAGACTTTTGTTTACTCCTCAGATGCTTGATACCTGGACTCTGGTGAACATCAACCCTTAGCTCAAACCAGACAGAAGAAAGAGAACTGTTTGATACCTGTCTACAACCAACATGTGCCAAATGCAGTGATTTGGCTTCTTCTCCCCAGATCTCTTCCACCACTACCACCTTGAACCATGCTGTTGAAGGAAGGGAGATCTCTAGGAAAATGTACCTGGACTCTGGGAATAGTAAGGGCATCCAGAGAGACAGGGTATTTGTTTCTCCCCAACCCCAGGGTCAGACATGGGATTCCACAGAATGTATTGCTCTCACACCTTACTAGGGGTTTTTTCTGTCTCAATTCGCAATGTGTCCTACTCTGTAATTGGTGAAAATCTTTCCATCATATTTTTTTCTTTGAATTTGTTAATTTTAAAAATAAAAGGAGGAAAACATTAACAGACAGACAACCTTTTACAAAATAGCAAAAGAACAGTACAGACAATACAGGGTTACAAACAAAGTGGTAGGAAATTAACAATGCTTGTTGTATTACATATTGATATCTTCAAAGTGGTTTCTCATGAAAACAGATAGAGACATGCAATTT
>NW_004955432.1:863407-952945 GCF_000276665.1 Chinchilla lanigera
GTCCTGGACTTGTTCTGAGTGGGGTGGAGTTCTGGGATTGTGTTTTATTCCTTTATTTTGTCATGTTTGCTACCAGATGCAGAAAGTTCAGTTTCCCTCTTCCGTAGCTGCACAGCAAAGGCCACTAGTGTCCCTAGTTTTCCTGTTGGTCAGGTTTGTCCTTGAGTGACCCCTGAGAAGCACTGCTTAGTCTTGGGCTGTTTGGCAGTTGTTGATTTGTATCTAGTTATCCCTGGTCTCAGATGTGAGCATTGGTGTCAGCTGATGGCTGACCATCTGATCCAGTGTCCCCTTGCAGTTCAGGGCACGTGCATGACCCAGACTCAGGTTGCACTGGTGTGACAATCCTGGTCCAGTGTACTGATTTCCCCAGGCAGTTCAGGGTACAGGCAAAACCCAGACACAAAGTGCAGGGTCGACATTTTGTGAACCACCTGATTCGATGTCTTCAGTCAGTTCAGGACACATACAGGAACCAGATGCATGCCGGACCGGTAGCAATCACAGACTGCCCATGCCTTCGACCCCCTAGGGGGTCTGGGCAAAAGTAAAGCACAGACTTGAACTGCTGCACCAACAGCTCTTAGAGTACTCACTCACTTGGCACAGGGCGCACACAGGGAGAAGCCAAAGGCACTGCCCCCAGCTAGAGGAGCTTCTGAGTGAGGCCCTGGGGCTTCTGAGTGAGGACTTCCTGTCTGACGAGGGTGCAGGAAGGGCAGAGACTCAGTCTGTAATGGCGGCAGGGTCCTGGGTCACCTGCTCTGCCCTCAGGAAGTAGAGGGGAAATACCTGGCTCTCTCTGTGAGTTTCAGCTGGGAACAGTGGCAGTGTGAGTAAAGCACAGACTCGAACCGCAGGACCAGCAGCTCTTGGAGCACTTGCTCACTCTCCCTTCCATCATATCTTGACCATTATTTTATTACAGAAGCTTCTAGACTTATCATGGGACTAGGTCCTGATACATCCATCATAAATTGAAAATACAGTATTGTAAGTTGAAAATATATTTACCGCATGTAACTTGCCAAACATCTGAGCTAAGTGACCCAGAACACTGTTGAATATTGGCTGCCAGTCATCTTGATTGGGGACAGACTTGAGACTCACTGCTGCTATTCAGCAGCCCAAGACAGTGTTGTACTGCAAGTCCCCAGCACAGAAACGTGTCAGACTTGAAATGAAGTGTGATCTCTACTGACTGCACATAACACTTGCACAATTGCAAAGTCTAAAAATATTAAGTTAAATCATCATAATTTAGGGATCGTCTGTACTGCATGTCCTAGACCTTACTTAGCAGAGCAGATGCCTAGTATAACAAATATTAAGGAGGAAATCTGGAAGTGTATACCCATTTCTACCCTACAAACCCTCTCTACTTTATTGACTTTAGGCCTGAAATTCCTGAGAGAGAATCTATCCCTCCCAGCACTCACTGTGTCTTCCCATGACACATAGAATTAAACCCACAGTCACACAATCACTACTAACCTTGCTGCTACTGCCTTTCTTTGCATTGCCCTGTTTCTCCAATATGCAAGTGACACAGATTACTCCTCTTTCCCTCTCTACTCATATTTGCACATTTTCCAAAATGTTGTTGCAGTTATTTTCTTGGCCTGCAACCACTAGATACATTGTTAATTCCTGTGCATTTAAACCCAAAGTGTCCATTAAATTGCATTCAGATTGCCTTCCCCATCCTCCCAATTAGAATTAATTTATCTTAGTAATCATTCACAACATTTAAGTCTAACATATTCTGTTTTACTGAGCTAATTTATATTTATCTACCCCAACCTCCTTCACCATTCTGTGAAATCCTAAGAAATAGGAACCTCCACTTATCTATTTTAGCATTCCCACATAGTCCCTGCCTCAAAGCCTGCATATAAAAAATTACTCTAGTCCAGTGCTGAGTTAGATCTGTGTTCCTAACATGAGCTATGCCAATGGAATGAAATTTTGTTACCCTTCAGTATAGTTCTCAACCCTTTTCTATAATTGTATGGTACATGGTACAGAGCCCAGGAGCATGTTGACGGGGTAGGAGGGCAGAATTTCATGATAATGGGTTCTGCTAATTAGTTTCTCCTCTGCTCTCAAGAAACGTGAACTTCGCTGGGGTGTGGGCATTATTTTGCTGCCTATGAGTGTGAGCAAGGTGGGGCAAACTAAAGATTGTATAAGGAATGACGGTTTTCAGTTAATCACATCTTTGTGTCTGTGAAGATCCTGCCACAGTGCATGCTTGGAGGGATAGATTCTCATTAGCACCTTTGCTATAGCAAATTCTGACCCAAAGGACTTTCATCCAGCAAGCAATTTCATCCCACTTGAGAATTTTCCATTTCACTCTCCTGTGGTTCTTGATTTCTGCACATTTTCTTCCTTGCTAATAGAAAAGATTTCCTGTGGATGCACATTCAACATTTAAGATCAGTTTCACATGATATCATCCACCATAGGAACTTAAAGGCTCGAGTAAAGATTCCTCCTATGGGACTAATTATCTGGTGGTATAATTCACATGTGGTTGCTTTCAAAGCCATCAGTTTCTGCAACCAAGGGAAACATTGCCTGCAACCAAGGCAGCTTTGAAAGTAGTGCTATAAAAAGGGCAGATGACACTTTCAAAGGCTTAGATCCCTGCATTTTATCTCATTCCAAGTGGATTTCTTTCTGACCTGAGCACATTCAAGTGTGTAGACAAGAAAGAAATACAACCATCATCTGGTCCTGTGGTAATGTGGCACTGTGGGCTCTCCAAAGCACTAGAGCTGATGGTTTGGGTACAAAAGACTAAGCCTTGGAACCGTGACATCATTAGGGCCCCAGGGCCTCAGAGGTCTCATATCTGAGAAAAGATGAGACTATAATGGCCCCACAGAGCTGTGAAGGCCTTTGGGAGACAGGTGGGGAATTGAGAGATGAAGGGAAAGAAGAAGGAGGGAGAGGAAGGTGAAGTAGAAAATGTGAAGATGTGATATGAACATGTACCAACTCCTCATGAGGCAAGAAATCACTATTCATCACAGACATGCACTAACAGAAGAAAGATGAACCAGGTGGGTCAAGTGCCTAGCACAGAGCCTCGCTCACAACAGGGGCTCAGCACTGCGCCCCTGCCTCTCTGTGCCTTAGTCAACAGTCACATCTGCCTGCAGACAGCAGTTTCTTTCCAGCTCTGCCCTGGGATTTTGTTCAACTGATAAAATTTTTCCTTTCATCCCACACCAATCTTCTTGGCTTATTTAAGTGTACAAACACAGACAAAATAGTTTATCTTTCCCTTCTTTCCTATTTCTGAAGCAACATTTCTAATGTTACCGCATCCTTCGGAGATGTCTTAGTGCATCTGATGCCACTGTAGCAGAATACCTAAAGGTGAGTGATTTGTGGAGGGTAAAAACATGTTAGCTAACAGTTTGGAGGCTAGGAAGTTAAGGCCAAGGTGCTGGCAGCCTTGGTGTCTGTGGAGATCCTGCCACTTCCAAATGGTGCCCTGCACACCACACGCTCTAGAGAGGAGGAAGGCTAGACACGCATATGGCTAAGCAGGCTGAACATCAAAAGCAAGAGGCTAGGTCTAGAAGCCTCAATGAGATCAAAGCCTTACGCCACTCGAGGACAGAGCCTTCAAGACCTAATCACTTCTGAAAAACAATCCCACCTCTCAGTACTATTCCAGCGGCAATTAAACTTCCAGAGGAGTTTTGGAAATGATAAATATTGAGACTATAGCAATTGGTCTATAAATAGAAGGGACAATTTTCTATCCTGCTCATGTTTTTGCAGTGAGATTAACTGCCTACAAAGAATAAGAAGTCTCTTTGCAATTACAAATATTCTGGGCCAACACACAATTTCTCAGCATCATTGTCTTAGTTGAATTCTATACACCTCCTATTTAAGTATAGCAAATCTTCCTCCTGGGACCCCTCACACCTGGTACTGTTTCCCCACAACTCCAGATGCCCACCACATCAAGATCAGTCCCCACAGCCATTAATTCTCTCCCTTGATGTTCAGACTTCTGGCCACATCTAAGAGACATCTCCCCACAGAATGCTGGGGACAATTTTTCCACTGTAAAGAACTGGCAAGTGTGAATAAATACCAGCTCTTCTACTACTGGTCTATCATTTTAGAAAGACCTTTCCACAAGAAAGGCAATGTTCCATATCTGCATTGTCCATGTGACAAGAAAGACCAAAGAAGTACATTTTTCATCTAATTTTAACTAATGTGAATTTAACTAGGCTCGTAGCTACCACATTTGGACATACAGATATCAGCCTTGTAGGTACATATAATTCACCTGGTGACCTTGTCAAAATGTAGGTAGCACTTACCCCAGAGATTGTGCATTTCTAACATGATCCAGGAGATACAGATGCTTCTGAACTACAGATCATAGTTTGAGAAGCAAAGATTAATCCTAGATGAAATAAAGAAATTTTTGGAGAGGAGAAGTGATAGGAGAGAGAAGGAGTGATAGGGGAGTGAGAGCAACCTATAAAACAATAGAAAAAGATATAGGCAGGTAATTTACAAAAGAGGAAACCCACTGTTCCAACTCATTAATGAGGTATATTCCTCAAGAGAAGTACAACACTGGCAAAGATCAGAAGGCTGGGTGGATATCACCAAATGTGAGTGGAGATGTAGGAATGTAGGAACGTCATGTTTTGCTGATGGGTGAGTAGGTTGGTGCAGCCATTCTGGAAAGCAGTCTGTCATTACTGACTTAAATTAACACCCTTCCCAAGATCCAGTCATTGATTTCTTGGGTCTATGTCCCTAAGATGTCCTCACTTAGCTCTGGGAAGGATCATAAGGGAAAACTGTGATAGGGAAATGGAGCTGAGTTGGGCATTTGTCACTGGAAGACAGGATGGGTAAATATGGTGGACATGCAGCACACAATACTGTGTGGCATTTGGAAGCACTATGTCTGATCTGTGTGTAGTAATACAGATGGATCTTCACTGTGACAGCACTGAGAGAAGAAAGATGACTCTAAATGAGACATATAGTACAATACCATGTTCAGAAATTAAGATATCTGCCACAAAATAACAATTACATAACTGTAAGAGTTACCAAACCTTATATTTGTAAACTGTTCACATGGATTACATGTGGTAGAAATGAGGAGACAGAATAGGGGTATAAAGCGATGGTACAAAGGAGGAATTCGAGCATGCTATGGCCTCCTACAGACTAAGCTGTGACATGTGGTAAAGGAGAAGCCTAGAATTAATGCCTCCAACCAGATGGCCTCAGTCTCCTTCTCTGCCTCATCTGCTGCTACACCTTCCAGGTTGCCCTCCCTCATGGCTGACGGATTGGAGGGGTCCAATTTCTGCTCCACAGATATTTGGGGGCAGTGCGCTCCCAGCCTCCTTTCCCAGCACAGAGTTTCCCCAAGCTCAGCTGCGTGCATCTGAACCCTGCAGGTTCTCCTTTGGGAAGCTTGCTTTGGAAAATCTCTGATGGTCAAAACAAAAATGACTACCTCTTCCTCCAACAACTGTCCTGCCTTCCCTGATGTCACATGGATGGATATCATTGACTCCCATTTTTTTGAAGACATAAACAAAAGAGTGCATCAACAAAAAGATCAGGTTCCACTGGGGTGTCAGCCACTGGAAACCACAGTCACATTTCTTTCCTGTGGAGCTCCTCAGTTGGCTCTCTCTCAGATGTAGTTCATATTCAGCTGCGCCTCCAAAGCCTCATGTGCCCAGAAGTGGGATCCTGAAGGGGACCAAGTCCTGCGATGCTATAGCCAATGTGATGTAGGAGGTGAGGGTGGTTCAAGGAGGCTGCCCCTCTCTCACCCTGCTTTCTGGCTGCCATGGGGTGAGCATCTGTCTCCAGCAGGCCTTCCCCTCATGCCACTTCTGCCCTCTAGCAGCCACTGACCACTCAAGGACCAAACTTCTGAAACATGAGCCAGAATAAAGTTCTTGTCTTTTATCTTGCAAGTGTTGAGTATTCCATCCTGGCTACAATGAAATGACTAAGACAATCACTGAAATTTTCCAAGGCCTATTTGTAAAGAGCTGATAGTCCTGTCCTACTCTTACCTTTAGACCTGATTCTTTATAAAATCGAAGTTCAGCATTTCCTTCTCAACTGCAGGGCAATGGACTTGAAAGAATTCAGAGTTGAAGAGGTCAATAGCTTTTGAAAAACAGAGTTTGCAGATCAGTATTAGCAATGAACTGTATAAATATCTTTATATCTGTTAGATAAAAGTAAAAAAAAGATTACACACTCAATAGAATATAATATCAATAGTACTTTATTTATCCTAAAATAAGAATAATGAATACTGTTTTGGTCATTATAATTTACCATTGCTTATGGCCCAGAATTCATCAGAATATCTCTCCTCAGTAGTTTTGATGTAACTCCTGTAAAACTGGCATTGTTCATTTGTAAATACTGAGGATGGTAATAATTACTCTTTATTGATTATCTATTTTGTTTCCAAATGTAAACATTTCAGCTCATTTTTCTCTCCACACCAACTTTGCAATTATAGAATCCTGGTTTTACTGGTGAGGAAACAGCAGGTTAAAAGTAATATGGTAACTTCCTCAAGGTGAGTAGCTGGCTAGCAACAATACTGTACTTCAGAGCGGGCTCCTCTAACTACCAAGGCCCTTTCCTCTATCTGCTTCTGCCCAGGAGTTTTCCAATATGCTTGATTCCCTAAGCAGGTGTCTGTTAGACAGTGTGGCGCTGAATACCTATGTCTTAAAAATATAAGTGTTATGTTTTACATAAATCAGTGATTCTCAAATGTGCACACACTTTATAGCCATCATTGGCCAGGGGTGGAATGGGCATCATATAGTTTGTAAGTTTCCTGATAATTCCAATGTAAAGTCAGGGATGAGATGCAAAGAATGCCCATGTGCAAACCAATATACACCAGAATTTCTCATAAGAGAAGGCAACGTTATGATAAAGTAATCTTCAGCCATTTGTCTACATTAAATCTTTGTAGTGATAAGTTTTCTATCTTTTTTCTCAATGTTTTTGCTAATTCTTTCTCAGCCCTGTCCAGTTTTTTGTTGCTTTTTTGGAATATAAATTCCAACTCTGGAAATTAATACTCTGTGTAAACGCAGTGTCCTAACAGTAATGTTTTCAGAACTGCATTGGCCATGGTAGGCTCAGGGCTATAACCAACAACCTCAGGTCTCTCTCGGTGGCTGGAGGTGATAGAAGTTTGTCTCTCCTCTCATAACAGCTCAGCAGGCAGCCTTCCATGAGGTAACTCAGAGCCCAGGTTCTTCATAGCTTGTGGTGTTATCCTCTACAGCTCAAACTTCTCTGTGTATCTTCTGTACCTGGCTGGCAGATGGGGAAGTAAGGCATCCCACCAGAGGAGGGAGAGCTTGGAAACTAGCCCTGGAGAGCTGTACATCCCCTCTATGCATGCAATATTTCCTGAGCCTTGTGCAGGTCTTTATGGTATGTGCTTATAGTTTCAGCTACTTGAGAAGCTGAGGTGGGAGGATCACTGGAATCCAGGAGCTCAGGATCAGTTTTTATGGTTTATCTTGAATGTCCTGCAGAGCTTCAGGAGCTCCAAGCAGGGGTATGTGGAGGGTGAGTGAATTATGGGAGACTTACAGTTAACTGGGTGTTGGGAGATGGGGATTGGTTAGAACAGCAGGTTGCCAAGGTGTAGCCTGGAAGAATATCTCTGTTTCTGTGTCTCCATTTATTTCCTTTGTTCTCTGCTTGCTGGACACCACAATGCAGGCCCAGGCCCTTCCACCATGCGACCAACCATGCAAAGACTGAAATTTCTAAAATGTGCCAAAATAAATCCTTTCACCTTTAAGTAGCAGGTATTAGCCAAAGGGAAACACAGGAAGACCCTGCCTTACAAAAACATTGTCCATAATTTTGGTCTGAAAGTCAGCTATACTTAATTGCAAGAAGAATCATAAAATGTAGTTTTGTGTACCTAGAAGAAATATGAAGTTGGTTCTGGTGTGCACAAAGCACTCGCTGCTGCAATGGCCTTTTGATCCTTCTAATATTAAGCTATTGTAGCTTCACGTTGTGGTTTAATTCAGTTTCATTTGTGATCTTTAGCTGTTTCCCTGTCACTTGTCCTCAGACTGTCTTAACTTGCTAACAGGGAATTAATGCACCATGTATTGAGTACAAACTGAGTTGCAGGTTCTGGCTGGATGTTGCATATATTACTTGTTAAATTATTGGCATCATCTTTTGAGGGATGTATTACTGTTACTCTCATTTCAGAGAAGCACATGGAAACTAATGGAATTTAAGTGGCCTGACTATACTAAGATACCAGCTAGGAGAATTGAGAATAGAGCCTTTTACATTGGTGTGTGAAACTGTGAGTGTGTGTGTGTGTGTGTATGTGTGTGTGTGTGTGTGTGTGTGTGTTCGGGGAGGAGTGGGATTGAATTTAGAGACTCACACTGAGCTGCACTACAGCCCTTTTAGTTATTACTTTTGAGGCAAAGTCTTGCTAAGCTGCCCAGTCTGGCCTGGAGCTTGAGGTCCTCTTGCCTCAGCCTTCCCAGTAGCTGGGATTATACGCTTGTACCATCATACCCAACTTGATTTTGATTCAGAAGAATATTAGATTGAAGAGATGCTCATGCTATAATCTCATATCACGTGATCAGGCTACAAAGAGTGACCTCAGTAGACCTGGTCTCTGGTCTCCTGAAACTGTATGGCTCTGTCCCCAGGGTGCATCACCACCTCCACTGTGGAACACTGACATAGCTGACTCTTCCGTACTCTTTAACATGGGGTTTGCAAAGGAAAACAAAGGCCACTTGATGTTCAAATGTAGTTTGCTGGTTTTCATTTCATTTAACACAAACTGCCATAGGACTAAGGTGCCTATTTCCAAACCTCTTAAACCCCAGGAAACCTGGGTGAATATTATGACCCCATGGACAAGAAGTCTCTTCCTTTCCAGAAAGAAGGCGTTCTCTGTTTTGTCTGCCAGAAGGAAACCACAGCCTGCAAGCAGTCTCTCACATGCCCAACCGGATCTGTCATTTCAAATCTGCTTTTATTCTGTTATTAAATATCCAAGCATTGAAACAAGCTTGTAGATCAACCCAGGTCTGTTTTTGTACTTTCTGAAAGAGGCTGGAAGAGCTGCAGGATATAGATAAAATGTCAAGCATTATTGCTGGGCCTCTCACTCAGTCACTCAACAAATTTTAATGAAGCACTACACTACATTGCAGCCAGGCACAGAACTGAATGTTGGGAAGGATGCAGTGATGGAGAGGGCCTCAAGAATTAGCATGGGAAGATCCCAATTCACTGTAAAGGGAGGATGGCACAGGCCACAGTGATATTCCATGACACTCACTCAAGGTGAGTGAAGAGTTGGAGGGATGTGGGCGTGGGAGAAGGTAGCTCTACTGGAGAGGAATAAAGCAAACATCATGGAGAGCGGAGTTCAGTGGCTTTACGCAGGCAGTGGGGCCTTGGTCAGCCAGGATGAGAGAAGGATGTTCCAGGGAGGGAGCACATGGGGAGAGGCTCAGAGCACACTGCCTAGAGAGCAGTAATGGGTGATCTGAGACACGGTATCTGGAGAGAAGGGCAGGGAGGGTTTTTCTAGTTGTCACGGTAGGAAACCATTACAGCTTGCTGCCACTGCTCTTAGGCTCTTGGTACTGTTTTTGGTGTCTTGTTTTAAAGACTAGCTTGAAAGACAGCATCTGGAAGTATCCTGGAGGACCATGGAGTAAAGTACTGCAACCGTCCTGGAAAGGAGATGAGCACATCCTGAAGACTTGCAGGGTCAGGCAGGAGGAATGAGGTGAAAGAGACCTTTCAGAGGTGCAGTGAAACCTGACATCTCTCAGAGATGTGGGAGACAAAGCAGCAAGAACTGTGGCTGTTGGGTCCAGGGTTGGAAACTGAAAATGTGGTGGTGCCATGAGCCAAAAAAGCCCATGTGCACATTCAGAGCAGGAAGCTCACTGGGATGAGCCAGAGCACAGAGCAGAGAAGACCTACAGTGGTTATCCTGAGCTCCGGCAGTGATTGTGAACTTGTGCTGATTGCAACAGATGTCTGATGCTTGCTGTGCTCTTTGAGCTAATCATAGCAATGTGGGGAGGCAGTGACAGTTATGAAACAAAGGTTTTAGCATTGGCCCTCTTTCTCATCTGCTGTTAGCTGGACATTTAATTTCTGTGTTCTGGCAGATTAATTCATCTTTACACCAAAACTGCTCTAACAGGTAACCTCCGAAGCATGGCTCTAGGTATGCAGATGAGTACTTCAGTGGTTATGTAGTGACTGAACCCTGGAGAGATGGAGGATGGGAGGATGGGTGGAGGGATGGATGGAGAGAATAGGAAGGACCTGCAAATTGAAATGCAAATTTCCATTTCTTTAAAAGACTTTACAGCAAGAACATAGACTTACTTTGGTGTTAAAATGTTCTTTCTATTGTAAAATAGGCCAGAATCAACAGTAATTATTATAAGTTTTCATTAAAAAACTTAGCATTTTCCATATTTCCATAGTTTTTACATTTTCTTTTATTTTTAAAGTTTTCCTCATCCAGAAAATCAGTAGCCTGGAGCCTCTTTCCAAGGCCCTATGTGCATGGCAGGGGGCTGTGTGATGAGCCATCCTGTTCTGGGCATCACTCCTGACCCTGGTCTCATGCTTATCCCGTGTCCCTAGTACCACATGCCCCCTGACCAGGAGATGTGATCCTTTTCCAACCCAGAAAAGAAGGGATTCACTTCTGAAAGCCTCCAAAGAGAGGTCAAATTTCTTTTTCTATCTTTTCTCTTTTATTCTTTTTATTCTCTCATGTAGACTAAAAAGAAAAGAGAACATTTGTCCTCCCTATGATATTTCTGTTTTTTTTTTTTTTTTTTTTGGTTTTTCTCCGGTACCGGGAACTGAACTCACGACCTTCCGCTTGCCAGGCAGGCGCTTTTTGCCGCTGAGCTAAATCCCCAGCCCCGATATTTCTGTTTCTGTTGTGATCCTTTAAAACCAGGCACAGCCCCTGCCCTCCCCAACACTGCCGCTGGCACTGACCTGGGATTTTCTGTCCTGTGGCCACAGAACTGTGTGCCATGGCAGAGTCTTGCTTCCAAGAAGGAGTTTGTGGGGAGGTAGAGAGATCAGTGATGCTAAAGCTTCCTTCAATACAGATTAGATAGCACAGGCTGAGCTGCGTGTGAGAGGATCTCAACCTGTGGGGTAACTGCAAGGTCCCTGACCTGGAGCCTTAAAGAAGCAGCCATCTGCCTCCCAGGGAGACTGGGGCCCAAGGTAAGGCTGTATAGCAGCCCACACCCTACCATGTGCCCATCGGTCATGCTGCATGCCAGAGCTACTAACAGGTATCATTTTCATTGTTCCAGTAAACAATGGCTTTGTCAGTTTACAGAAGGCAACAGTGGAGCTCAGGGAAATGCCTTCTGGCCCAGATGATGTATTTAGCCTTCAGTGAAGGTGGAAAGTGAATCCATACAATCACCTAATTGCATATCCAACTACTGGCCTGATTGGAGAAAACCCTATATTGTCTCAAGGTCTAGACCCATGCTCCAAGCATAAGAAGACAACAACCATGGAGAGATGATCTTAGTCACACTTGGTTCAGCACTAGACTGAGTACGCTTGTGACACCACAGGACAGAAGAAGAGCTGGGATATAGTGCTCATGAAGCGGGGTGCTCTGTGCCATCAGTGCTGGGCTGTGGCTGTTAGTGGGTGTGCAATCAAGAGAGACACAATGTTTCTTAGAATAATAAGGGCAGGATTGTTATTTCATAAGAAAGATTATCAGAGTTGTGTTTGAAGGGTAATTCAAGCTCTCCTTTTGTCACACCAGTTTGCTCATCTTCAGTGAAAAAACTGGATGGTGTTTTCCCAGATTAGCTTGCTTCTGAGGTAGCCTTGGAGGATGCCACTCCCAGAATTCGGTGTGGTGACTGCACTGAACCTAGCAGCACCATCAACTTCAAAATAAAAGATAGAGCACCCCTGCACCTTCACAATGTGAAGCATCCTTAAGGACAGTGCTCCCTCCAGAAGGGTGAAGGGACTGCAGAGGGCATGAGGCAAAGAATGAGGGGAAAGGGATGCTGTGTTGAGCAAGGCCAGGGCCAGGGTGAAGGTACATGCTGTAGGATGCAACAAGGATAGAGCAACCTGCGAGAGAACCCAATGTGTATAAAGATCTAGCAATGCAAGACCATTAAGAAATTTCCCCACAGAGATTGTGTTAGCCAGCTCTATATTGTTAATTCCTGAGATCACTGATGCAAAAGAGGAAGTTTTGTTTTGGCTCACAGTTTTAGACATTTCCATCCCTGACTGGCTGGACCCCTGCATAACTTGCTGGACTCTGGTGAGGAGCACAGGGTACAGCAGAACTGATCATCTTATGAACCAAGAAGCAAGGAAAAGAAGAAGGGGCAAGGTCACAGCCCCTTTCAAGAGTGTGTCCCTGTTGGCCTCATGATCTCCATTGGGTCTACCACCTCCCAAGAGCTCCACCCACAGGGGCTGTCAATGACCAAGCCTTGAACACAGGGGCCTTGGGAAACATTCAACATCAAACTGCAGCCAAGGTGAAGCAGATTACAGGAGATGTTTGTAAAAAGGACTCAAGTATGTATAGGTGCCTGATGTGTCCAGTGCAGGTCTCAAAATTCCTGGGGAACAGACAGTGGATGATAAAAAAATGAAGACAAGAGAAACAGAAAACAGAAACCTGAGGTCAGGTGGAGCCTCCTCTCCTAATGGGAGAAAAAGGACTGTCCAATGACTACAGCACATTTAGTTATACACTTGGGAGGCTATTGTCAGTTGAAACCCCTATGCCTAGCAACTTGTTTGCTTGGATTGCCCTGGGCTCTCCATGTTCTCAGAACTGGAACAGCTTGTTCACATGGCTTGCCTCAGGTGGTCCATATTCTCAGGGCTGGTCTTACTTTGGCCCTGCATGTTGACCTATCTTCATTTTTAGCTGCTCCCCACATCTCACCCTTTTCTGTTTTGTAGTTGCAAGTGATGGGTGGTCAGTTGAAGTTGGAGCTGCTGTGTTTGGAGGACTCTGTAGAAGACCTTCTCATTCTTGAATACTTTCCATTCTGAGTGAACTTGCTTGTTTAAGCTGAAGATTTTCAGTCCACGGATTTTAGGTTCCTGTATTAGGCAATTTAACCCTATATAGCCCATTAATCCATAACAGTAATCACTTATCTGTATAGCTGGAGATTGTCAGAAGGTGTTAGTGATTTGACTTTTTTTATAGCTAGCAAATTATTATGGCATTGTTTTATACATCTTGTGGTTACACTTTTCTGCTGAATGTTTAAGACAAAGTTAAGATGAGACATCTATTATTCAATTTTTTGTTATCTATGAAGATCAGTTAAGTCTCTTCAGGACTTACCTTGGAACCAGGTACAGTACCTCTTAGTTATTCTGTCAGTGTCGGCCATCTGGATGCATGACCATTGCTTGACCAAGTTGCTTTCTGTGAAAGCTTGGAGTCTTTTCTGTCCTAGTGATTCTCCTTAGGTACACAATACGCCATAGATCTCCTAACTCTGTGGTCCAGGTATCTCCTTGGTCAGAAGATTTGGGACTCACCAAGTTGTAAGATGTAACAACAGAGTTCTCTTATGTCCTGGGTCCTCATTAACCTCAGAGGGCTGGTGCCAATATATTGACTGTCCTCCTAGTCCTATCTTTCTAGTTTTTGGTCTCTAAACCTCAGTTGTTGAATATCCAGAAGAGAAGGTTAATGACATTACATTGTAATAGGAGCAGTGAGCTTAATATTACAATTTTATTTGCATATCAAGCACCTTGAAATACAATGTAGAACCATTATTTGCTATCAACCTTGGATGTTGTAAGCTGAATCACTGTGGAATGTTAACAGACAATAATTATATAGTTGTACACAGAAAATTTGAAATTGAAAACCACACATAATATTGTAGCATGACAATTATGACAGTTTTGTAACACACCTAAATTTCCCTTTTGACATAAAATAGCCTTTTTAGTCAAATCATCTCTATTTAGTACAGAAGAAGCTTTTACTTAACTTGTTGACTTTCAATGGGATATCAAAGAAATTTATGACATTGTCTGGACTGTTTAATATCTAGAATCTCTAAGTATGGTGGCACATACATAGCATATCCATCACATAAGTTTTTATTACAGGCAGATGTCTGAATCTGAAAGAAAAGTCTATTACCATAAACAATCCCTATTTTACATTTTGGAAGACCTGCACATCTGAATGCATGAATACATTTAATACACCACAAGATTACTAACAATTGTCACAGCCTTATGTAAGCTTTTGTTTCTTAATTTGGTTCTCTAACAGAGCGTTTTCAAATCAGAAAACTTTATTACTTCATTTCAAGGAAACTTAATTTTTTGATAATGAACAATGTAAACATATCACAATAATATATTTTAATAGCATTTATTGGGGTGTCTCCCATAAGGTTATGGAAATCATCTGGGCCTCCCATTAATGAAGAAGAACTGGATAATTATTATTCTAGGCAGCTTCTTTCTTGTTCATCAGTTGGTCCTGTCCAATAATCTACCTTCACCCTAAAGGATTTTTGTTTAATAATCTTAACAGTTTTTTATGACCTATGAGAAAACCAAATTTGATATCATTTTGACCAGCTGGCTATGCAGGTGGAAGCATGTTTTTTAAATCTATAAACCAAATTAAATTATGAATGAATAGTCCAAAAATGCAAAAGAAAAAGTAAAAGAGAAAAATTATTGAACTCAAATAAAAAACAGCTGTTCACAGATAGGACAAATGGACAAACAAACATAAACAGACAATCTGCTTACCATATCAGAATGCACTCAAATATTTTTTTTGGCCAAGTTGAATTATAATAACTCTTTTACAATTTTAGGAGTTTTTAATTATAAATAGACTAGTCAGAATTTTTGTAGGTCATTTAGCAAAGATCTCTTACAAGAAGAATTTGGAAGGAACAAATTCTTTTATCTATAATTAATATTTTTGTATTTTATTTTGTCTTAAGAATACTAATGGCTTTTGTGTCCCTTTCTTCCACATAGATTGTGGCTCAGTTATCTTCATGCCCTCTATCACTTACTCAGACCTTTGATTCCCATTTTTGGTTACCATCTCTTGGGCATCCTGGGTCAATTTCTTTAATTGGCCCCAAATTGGGTCTAGCCCCATCCTTGTCTATTCATTGTGATGCAGTCTCTGAAACATCACCTCCACAGGACTGAGCATCAGCTTCTTGAGAGGTGGAACAAATTCCTTCTCTGGGTCTAGGTCCATGATACAGCTGGACAGCATGGTCTGGCACCCAGATAAGCCATTCAGCATTCTCTGGAAAGATACAAGCATAGCCTCAACACCAAATGAGTACTGGGCTGAGTCCCTTCCATTGTCCAATATGAAGCTCTTTCCAAAGGACCCTTCTTAGCTTCTTTTCTTTTACCTGACTGAATTGATTTTCTGTTGAAGTAGTTCCATCCCTAGTAGGATTTTAAAAGTTAATAATATATACTGCCAAGTGAAGTTTCTTATAAAGTGTGAATTTGGTAGGAAAAGATTCACCTTGGTAGGAAAAGATTCTGTTTTTGTAACTAAATTCTGAGCATGCAGTGAGCATGTGCAACAATTTCTTGACCTTGTCTGGCATGGTGGCACCTGCCTATAATCCTAGAACTTGGGAGGCTGTGGCAGGAGGATTGTTGTGAGTTCAACACCAGCCTGTGCTACCTAGTGAATTCAAGGCCAGTCTGAACTGCATAGGAAAACCCTGTCTTAAAAAAAATTCCTTGACCTTGAGGGTTATAAGGAATTTCCATGGTAAGGTAAATGTGAAAAGTTTTACAAAACATTTGGAAAGCAGACCTCATAAAAGCCAGGCCATTGCCAGTCTTAAGTGCATGCAGGCAGCCATGGGCCATTGCAGGAGGGTACCATTGGCCTTGGCTCTATTGCCACCTGTTGATCAGTGGACTGTGGAGTCTCATGGGTGTCACAGGCCAATAGAGGTGGCCATGGCAGCAAAGGCAGGTGAAGGTGTTGCTCTCCCATTGCCACCCACTCAACTGCCTGCTGAACCAAGAGCCTCCAGCTACCAAATGCAGCGTGAGTGCCATGGCATGAGCACATTGGCAGTTTAAAGGCTGGGTGTGATCATCGAAGAGCTCTGCAGCATGTGGGAGGTGGGGCCTGCTGGGTCTCTGCCCTGCTGCTCACACATCATGGTCTGTAGCTGCTTGCAGACACCAACTCTGCAGCTAGGCCACACACCCTCAGAGAAGTTCTCTGTGCCACAGTTTGCCTTCAGTCTCCACAATGAGCACAGTGAGGAGCCTGCAGCCTTGACCCTTTCCCACAGGCGGGGGATAGCAGTAGCTCCAGTCAGCCTGGCCTGGTGATGTAGCAAATTTTTTTTAAACTGAGTGTCTTGGTTACTTTTCTGTCGTTGCTGAGACAAAATACCCAACGCCCAAAATGAAGGAAGGAAAGGTTTATTTTGCTTACAGTTCGTGGAGGTTTCAGTCCGTACTTGGCAGATTATAAGGCAGAGTGGCACATGGCAGAGGGCTACAGCTCAGGGCAGCAGAACACAGCAAAGCCACCACCACACACACCAGGGCAGAATGGGGGAGGAATCGCCTCAAGCACCCTTTTCCTCTCCCTTACATATGCAAACTATCCAACCCAGGGCGGGTGCAGCTCTCACACCCCTAATCAATCAAACTTTAAAAGCCTGCCCCATGGTCCCATGAGGCTTTGGAGGGACACCCAGACATAAACCATAACACTGAGAAAGTGGAAGTAGCTGCTTATGGTGCAGTTAATGTTATACGTTCTACTTTGGATGGCTGTGAAATGAAGGCAGCAGTAAAACACTGCTCTAGTGGGGAAGGGTCCTCCCCCGCTCCATGTGGCTCCTTCCTTGGCTGATAGAGTAAGGCTAGAGGGCTTAAACTGTACAGAGAGGCTATTGCTCCACTATCTTTTTTCTGCTTGGGAATTAGTTTTAAAATACTGCTCCAAGACAAGTCTTCTGTGGTCATCTCAACAAGTGTATAATCAGGGAGACACTCCCTAATCCAGGTCCACAAAAAAAGTAAATATGGGAATCAATAATACAACAATCATTTCTATTTACATCTGTTGTTCTAATGAGCCTGTTTTTGCCACATGTTTTGCACTAGATGCAATAAATATTGATGGTGTCAATACACTCTCTCCCTATGCTTCTCTTGAGCCTCTTTTGTTCTTTTGCTCTCATGAGCCTGCTTTATTTGCACATGTACTTGGAGGTGTCCTTTCACCTGCTATATGATGAGTTTCCATATACCCCAGATCCCTGTCGTGGGTGCCAAAATGCCACTTCCAGTGCAGCTCTCAAAATTCCCAGAGCAGATGGTAGAGGAAGACAACAGTCAGAAAACAAAATTCCTGGAGCAGATGGTGAGGGATAAAGAAATGAAGATAGAGTCAGAAAACAGAAAGCTTAGGTGAGGTGGAGCCTCCTCTCCTGATGGGAGAAAAAGACTGCCCAATAACTGCAGCACATTTATTTATACACTCAGGAGGCTATTGTCAGTTGAAACCCATCTGCCTAGCAACTGGTTTGCTTGGCTTGCTTCTGGCTCTCCATGTTTTCAGAGCTGGAACAGCCTGTTCACGTGGCTTGCCTCAAGCACTCCATGTTTTAGGGAATGGTCTTGGTTTAGCCCTGTATGTGTGATTGATCTCCAGCTTCAGCCACTCCTCACAGGTTCAGACAAGGATGGAGGGAAATGTGGAAGACACAGGTGTGGGAAGAGACCCCTGGTAGTGGGGGGCTCTTAAGAAGGCAGATGGGATGGAGGGGAGCATTGTGGAGAGATGGACTGAGGCAGGAAGAGAGGGAGCACTATGGGCCCAACAGCAGATTGCTTCTAATTTGCTGTGGGGAGACTGAGGAGTACTTGGCTAATGTTCCATGTTTTCTCTGTAAAGGAGTCAAGCTGAGGGGAAAGGTGAAGAGTGTGCAGAGGCTGAAGATCACCAAGACACACATGTCATGCATGTGCATGAGGCAGGGCCAAGGCCTCAACCAATCTAAGTGCAGATGATAGGGCCTGAAACTCTGTAGCTTGATGCCCTCTGCCAGACTCCCCCAGGGTCAGGAGCAAGGAAAGAGGACAGGATGGAACCACTGGGCTGATGATTAGGAATCAGGCAGGGGAGTGAAGTCAGAGTGGTCCTTTCAGGAACACAGCCTGCAAGTTCCTGACCCTCTGCAGACACCTATGATTCTGTCAGAACAGTGCACTCTGCCACAGAGACTTTGTCTTGGTTACTTTTCTCTTGCTGAGACAAAATACCTGATGTCCAAAATTAATCAAGGAAAGGTTTATTTAGCTTACAGTTTGTGGAGGTTTCAGTCTATAATTAGCTGGCTCCAAAGCACGTTTGCATGGCACAGTTCAGCACAGCAAAAGACAACAAAAGCAAAAGAAGGGAGAGCAAGGCTCTTTTCCTCCCTTACACTGTGAGCAAGCTACACCCATCACGATGGTGTAGCACTCACACCATCTCCATGCCATTCTCTTACACAGGCTCAGGATGTTACAAAGTGAGGACCCTGGCCCCCTGCTGATCACTCAGTTAAATTTCTAAACTTCTCAAACTGACACAGTGTATCAACTTATACAGATGGTGCTGGCTGAAACCAGGTCCTGAAAGGAGCTCTTTCACCTTCCTGCACTCTCTTGGCCTTGTACCCCACCTGCCCTGGGAACAGCTCAGGAGAGGAGGGTGCTTCCATCTTTGTTGGTGCACTGGGGGTGAGAAACACAGGTCTGCGTGTGCTGGTGAGAACTGAATGGGAATTCTCTGCGGAGACTCTGGTCCAAGGACCCTGGAGTATGTACACAGAGTATGTTGCTGTTGTTCTTTGTTTTCACAGAAGGAGCACAGATTTGAATTTTAATTTTTTATAATTGTGCAAATATGAATCATGCACATTTTACAAAATTAGAGAAGTACACAGTGTTAAAAAAGTGAATGTACCCCAATACCCACACATTTCACTGAATTCCACTTCACCCAATTTCCTGTAGCTAACTGTAAGTAACAGTTTGGTGTAGTCACCCACGCTGCATCCTTTGTTCTTACACATGTGTACACACACACTCCTCTTTCTATTAATTTTATATTAATATTTTTTATAAATTATATCAACCAATACATATTTTTCTGTAATTACTTTTTTTCCTCTTGGACAAGATGTGTTAATTTTTTATGTCATGGAATATAATATTTTTCTTTTTAAAAAATCATTATGAAATACTAAAGGCATAGAGAATATATGCACAGTGTTTCAAAATTACTAATGCCTAATTGTTTGATGAATTTTGCATTCTTTTATCTGATATTCTGAACAAATACTTTGAAGATAACAATATGTAATATAACAACCATTGTTAATTTCCTATCATCTTGTTTTGAAATTCTGTATCATTTTTATTATTCTTTTCTTTTCTTTAAAATAAAAAATAGAGATTTTAACAAACTATGTTCCTACCACATAGATTAATATAATCATTAATAGTCTCTGTGTCTCATCAAGTTTTTTAAGAAATAAAACTTTTTAGATAAAGGTGACTTGCCATTTTCAGGCCACCCAACCAATCCTATTTCCTTCCCTGTTTTCCAAAGAAGCCATAATTATGAGAATTTAGGGGTATAATTTTAGTGCAAGTTTTTTTTTTTAATCACAGAGGCATGCTTCCAGAAATGAATTATGGTATTTTTCTGGAAGTTTCAAAAATATAGAGGTGGTCCCATATTGGGCATGCCTTTCTGTGACCCACTTTTCTTGCTTAGCATTAATTTTCTGGCTATATCCATAAGGACATGAAATCCAATTAATTTGTTTTTATTGTTGTTTCAACTGTCTATGTATTGTACCTGGTAACTGTTGTAATAATGCTCTTTTTGGTGGATAAGCTGCTTACAGTTTCTGTTGCAGCAAACTTCTCTGCAGTGGACATAGCACCTGGTTCTTGTGCAGAACTGATAAAAGCATCCCCAAACACTTATAATGCCAGCACGTGGGGGTTTAAAGTAGGAAGGTCACAAGTTCCAGCCCAGCCTGGGAAAGTAACACCTCAAGGAGACCTTGTCTCAATATAAAAAAGGGTTCAGATGTTGCTCAGTGGGAAGGCCCTGGGTTCAGTTTCTAGTACCAAAAGACAGACAGAGAGAGAGAGAGAGAGAGAGAGAATTTCTTTATTTGGACATGTGCTTGTTATCTGTAGGACTCCTAAGAACTAGTACCAGCGTCAAATATTAAAAATTAATTGTTGACTTTTTAAAAGAAGTGTTGGGCAATTATGTGCTGCAGAAAAGTACATGATAGCTCTGTCTTAAATTTTTAACAATAGTTGCTTTGTATTAGGAGTTTTAGTGAGCCCCTTATTTCCAAGAACTCTGAAGGACATACAGCTGTGCCTCAGTTCACAAACTTAATTCTTTCTGTGATTCTGCTGGAGGAATTTGTTCTATGACTCTGGTTGAAACCAAATAAGCATTCTCTAATACTAAAACTATCACAGTAACAAATACCAAAGATATTTTCAGTCACTTGAAAGAAAGGCTTCCAATGCAGGTAGGATTTAACTGTAACCTAAGTAAAGTGTGCATGTTCTAAAGAGAGAATGTGACAATCCAAAAGGGTGTTGTCACTGGGGAAAGAGAAAAAAAGAAGCTCCTAAGGAAAATTCAGCAACACTGGTCCACATACTGTCCAATGGAAGGGATACTCACACTACAGGTTCTTAGGGAACACTGCAGGGAGATGACTGGGTAGGTGGAGACATTATTACATCTTGAGTACTCTTTTTTCTTCTCTTGATTACTGTTCTTGGTTACTTTTCTCTTGTTGCTGAGACAAAATTCCTGATGCCCAGAACTAAGGAAGGAAAGGTTTATTTAGCTCACAGTTTGTGAAGGCTTCAGTCTGAACTGGGCTGGCTCCAAGGCAGGTGGCACATGGCAGAGGGCAATAGTTCATGGCTGCAGAAAACAGCAAAAGCAACAAAAACAAATAAGGAGGAGCAGAGAGAGCAAGCCTCTTTCCCACCCTTATATTGTATGCAGGCTATGTGCCTCAGGGAGGGTGTAGCACTCACACCCATAATCCCAGCATTTGACCGTGGATTAATCAAAAACTCTAGAAGCCACAACCATGACTACATGAGACTATGACATCCAGATACAAACCATAACAATTACCAATGAAGTATGCCACTGACTTCTAGGACTGAGTGCTTCCATACTTTTCAAATGCAAAAGAATAAACTGGCATTCTGATTTTGTAACCAGGCTATGTGCATTATTCATGTGAGCAGGCCAACTATGAATTATGTCCCTTTGCAGAATGCTGATCAAATTAGCGTTCAAACTAAGACCCCTGAGCTGGCCTGTGGTAAACAAGGGTAGTGAGTGCCAGCTGGGTGAGCCCAAGGTAATGACACTCTGGCTGTCTTTCCCAGGGCCCATAAGCACTGTAACTTCTAGTGGAGCCATGTACATATGTTAATAATAACTTGCACATTCTGGATCCTGGGACTCCTGAGCAACAAAAATATCACTTCTTCCTCTTGCAAACAGAAATCATGAAGAATTCAAACCCAAATAATCCCAAAGAGGCAGCATATCAACCAGGTGAGTAGATCTGTGCTTCAGCCAAAAAGAAGTTTTGTACTTGCAAGACAGCAGAGTCCTTAAACTTTACATTGTGGGAGAGGTTAGTCTGCTGAGAAACTCTGAAACCTATTCAGATTCTTCAGTCTGGAAATCTAAACTTTCAATTGCTCCAAAATCTAAAATATTTTGAGCACCAGCATGTTGCTCAAGAGGGTTTGGATTTGGGATGACTTTGGATTTTCAATTATTACAAGCTACTCAAGTATTCCAAAATCTGAAAAACTCTGGAATCTGAATGATTTCTGATTCTAACCATTCTGGATAAGGAATATTTAACTTGTTTTATACTTTTTTGTGATATCTTTATACAAGTATTTTTATATGTCAAGCATTTATGTCATCTTAATGAAGAAAAGGTTATAAGAAATACATAAGCTTGATATTTGGGGTTCTTGGTTTGTGCTTTAATTTGCACCCTAAACACTGGGAAAAGGAACACTTCACTAGGTATAAGAGAAACCACACTGTTGGCCTATGAAGTAAGTGCATTAAGTAGCCCACCTTGCAGAATGCAGGCATAGAAAAGCAATTTGAACAAGAAAAGAGGAAATGCCCTCTGACCACTTTTCCAACAAATAATAATAATTATGATAACTACTGGTTTAAGGAAGAATTTACATCTTTAAACATATTAAAATCACTGACAAGCCCTGCTGTTATTTATGATGCTTAGGCATGACATTTAAAAAGTTTCAAATTTTTAATGAAGGTCAGATGCATTCATACCAGGAAAATATCTGTCAGAATGCTGAACAAGTATTTATAGGCTAAGCTGGCAGGAGCCAGCCTCCTCACTCCCTTTTTTAATCAAAACTGAATGTACAAAGGCAAACAAAACAAGAAAACAAAATAACCAAAAATCCCCAAGAAAACAGCAAAGCTGATCATAGAATGTTGATATGAGTGCATTTCATACACTGTCATCTTAGAAATTCCTCAAGTCTGGCAAAAAAAAAAGAAAAAAAGAGCATTGTGCAAAGTTCCCGGGTATTTGAGATTCATGGCCCAATTCTTTGGTGCACATTATTTAATGAAAGGCTCTTTCTTCAGATGTTCTTTGTTTTTCAGGCATATCAAAGATCCATATGTGCTATTTTCTCCTGATAGGTTCCTACACACATTTATTTTGTATGATTTAATTTAATATACTATTTTCATGGTACCCATATCATGATAGCATATATATTTGTCCAAGAATATCAATATTGGTAAAGTGAAAGGATTTTGAAACAAGAAAAAATAAGATCAACTCCATTGTAAAAAGACAATAGAAACACCTAAAGGTATTTCTAGAGTGAAGGACTTAATTTTTTTTAAAAAAGTCTGCCTTCTAACTCATTTTGTCAATTCCACTATCAAATTGAAACTTAAAAATTGGACTGACTATGTAGGACAGTGGTAGAGCACTTCCAAGGCATGAGAAAAACCTTGGGTTCAATCCCCAGCACCATAAAAAAAAAAGATGAAAAATGAAAACAAAAATGAAAGTAAAATAAAAATATATTGAATTTAATGATAATGAAAACATCATACCCAATTCATAGACTACAATAAAGCAGTACATGGGAAATATATATATATATATATATATATATATATATATATATATATATATATACACACACACACACATATATATAATATAATATATATATGGTATTTTGTAGTATATTATAGTATTATAATCATTTCTACATAAGTATTTTTGAGTTGTGGAATGAATCATCTGAGTTGCCATTTCTTATGGAGAAATTTACTTTGATGTGCTTTGAATTACAAGCGTGTTCCTGGAACTAATTATGCTCACAAACCAAAGTTTTACAGTACATTAAAATGAAGATACTGGCATATTGTGAAGAACTGTATGTCCTTAATACAGACTGTAGGAAATGAACAAAAACGACAGAAATTACCAAAACTCATCCAAGGTGAAATAGATTACCCAAAGGCCTGATATTACAGAAATTACATCTGCAGGTAAAAACTTTTCAACAAATGAAATTCCAGTCCCAGATTTCTCTGTTAGCAAATTCTAACAAAGTTTTATCAATAATAAATATTCAATGCAAATTCTAGAAAATAGAATGTTTCAGTAATTCATTCTATAAGATCAGCATTACAAAACCAAACAAACACATAAGGAAACAAAAGTATACATCACTCAAGAACACAGATGCAAAATTCTTAATAAACTTTAAGAAGTTGAATCCAGTTAGGTTACAAGGTTGATTTAACATTAGAAAGTCAACCAATGTAAAGATGCTACATTAGCAGGCTAAAAAATTACAACCATACAATCATAATAATCAGTGGAGAAATGCAATTGAAAAAACCCAGCATCAAACTGTGATAAAAAAAAAAAGATTCTTAATAATCTGGGTATGGTGGTACATACCTGTTATCTCAGCTATTTGAGAGGCTGAGGCAGGAGGCTCACAACTTCAAGGACATCTTGGGCAATATATGAGATCTTGTCTCAAAAGCCTAAAGTATAGTAAGAGGGCTGAGGGTGTAGCTCAATGGTCAAGTGCTTGCCTAGCATTCATGAGGACATGTATTTATTCCCCAATACCAAAAAAGGTGAAAAAAATTCAATAAACTAAAAATAAAAGGAAAACCCATAATCTGATAAGTTATCTGCAAAAACCTCCCTGTAGTTAATATTATTCATAATGGTGAAAGATTGAATACTACTCTTATAAGTCAAGAACAAAGCAAAGATACCCATCCTCACCACTTCTATGTCACATTGTACTAGAGGCACTAGCCTGTGCAACAAGGCTTGTAAATGAAAACATTTAAATTGGAAAGAAGTGGAAATCTTCATGCATGGAGAACATAAAAGTCTATACAAAATTTTATGGAACCTACTAAAAGACTATTAAAATTAGTATAGTACATAAGTTTACCAAGATTACAGTGTAAAGGTTAATATATAAAAATTAACTATGTTTCTTGTTATGGTTTGTGTCTGGGTGTCCCCCAAAAGCCTCATGCGGCCATGGGGCAGGCTTTTAGAGTTTGACTATGGGTGTGAGAGCTACATCCGCCCTGGGGTGGTTAGTTTACATATGTAAGGGAGAGAAAGAGGGTACTTGAGGCCATTCCGCCCTGGTGTGTGCTTGTTGCTTTGCTGTGTTCTGCACCCTGAGCTGTTGCTCTCTGCCATGTGCCACTCTGCCTTGTAAATTGCCAAGTATGGACTGAAACCTCCACAAACTGTAAGTGAAATAAACTTTTCCTTCCTTAATTTTGGGCGTCAGGAATTTTGTCCCAGCAGGGAGAAAAAAGTAACCAAGACATTTCTAAATACTGAAAATGAGCAAGCAGAAATTTAAATTTAAATACATACCATTTGCAATACCATAAAATATGAAATTCTTAAAGATGAGTCTGACAAAAGATGTGAAAGACCTATAGACTGAAAATTATAAGTCACTGCTGAGAGAAATTGCAGAAGGCCTAAGTAAGTGCAGAGGTACACCTTCATGTGTTCATGTGTCAGAAGATTAAATACTTTTGAAATATCAATTCTTTCAAAATTAATCTACAGATTCAATACTATCTTAATCAATATCCTAGGGGGGTTTTGTTGATGTTGTTGTTATTGTTGTTGCTCAGATATTTTTATTTGTTTCTGTATAAATAGGCAGGCTGAATCTAAACTTTATAAAGAATTGCAAAGGACCACAAATAAAAGTATTTTGAAAAAGAGTTGGAATAATTACACTTCCTGATTTCAAGTTGTATTATAAAGCTATGGTAATCAAGAGAATATGGTATTGGTGTGAACATAAAAATATAAGTATGGGACAAAAGAGAGTTCAGAAATAGACTACACATTCATGGTAAACTCACTACTGACATAGATACTGAGGAAATTCTGTCATCCTTTTAACAATGCTGTATCATTTGGATGAGTAAATGCAAAAACAAAAGAAACCAACATTGCACCAAATCTCATACCATACGCAAAAATTAGATCAAAATACATCATGGACCTAAATGTAAAACTAAACAGTACAAATTTCTTAAGAAAACATAGGAGAAATCACTGTGACTTTGAGTTAGGCAGGGATTAATTAGATATAACAGCAAAAGCACAATCTATAAAAGAAAAAACCAAATATTGAGCTTAATCAGATGAAGAACATCTTTTTGAAAAACACTAAGAGAGGGGCTGGGGATTTAGCTCAGCGGCAAAAGCGCCTGCCTGGCAAGCGCAAGGTCATGAGTTCGGTGTCCGGTACTAGAGAAAAACAAAAAAAAAAAAAAAAAGAAAAAAGAAAAACACTAAGAGAATAAAAACACAAGCTATATATTAGAAGGAAATATTTGTGAATTATATATCTGATAAAGAAATTGGGTCCAGAATATATCAGGTCTAATTACTGACAACTCAGTAATAAGAAAACAAAGAACCTAAAATAAGAAAAAGATTTGAATGCAGACTTTACCAAACAAGATTTAAAGTGACTGCCATGACAAATGCTGGCAAAAAAGTTAGAATTGGATCTTTAATGAACTACAATGTAAAAAGAATTGCAATGTAAAATGTTACAACCACTTCAGAGGAGTTTGATAGCTTTTTAAAAAAAAAATATATATATATATATATATAAATGTAGTCATTGTACTCCTAGGTTCTTACCATGAGAAAAGAAAAAAACCCAAATATTTATGTACAAATGTTCATAGCAACGTTATTCTTACAAGAAAAAAAGCAAGCTTCAAGCAAGCTATGGTGTAGCTCTGTGGAAGAGCATGGGGATGTAAAATTGAAATGTGAAACAGCTCTTGTGGACATCAAGGAGTAGGTAAACTCTAGCATATTTATACATGGAGTACTATTTAGTAAAAACCAGAAATGAGCTATTGAAGCATACAGTGACATGCTAAGTTGCAAAGCATAATACTGAGTGAAAGAAGACAGACAGAAAAAGAGAAGATATTGTATGGTTCCCTTTCTGTGCAGAAGACTAGAAATGCAAGATTATCTGCAGTGGCAGAAGTTGCCAGTGGTCCTCAGAGGTGGGGACACAGAGCAGAGGTGGTGGGATTCACAAAGAGGCATGAGGGAGCTGGTGGGAGCAGGGTATACCCACCATCTGCCATTGGTGAGGGTCCCCCAGGGGTACACGTCTGACAAACATTATGCAACTGTATCAGTCAGGGTTTACTAGAGAAACAGATGTGACACAAGATATACAAATGTACAAGAAATTTCAACTTTGGCTTCCAGTGGTCAGCCACAGAGTTGGATGAGGAAGCATGCAGAGGATGTGTACACACTGGAGATTAAAGAGCTAAGGCCTAGAGCTAACTGCACTTTCCATGCTAGTCTGTATCAGGAGGCTGATGGGTCTGCAATGGAATGCTGAAGATCTATGAAGAAGGCAGAAGAGGCTACACCAGAAGGCTGAAGAGTCCCAGGCGGAAGCCGAACAGTCTGTACCAGAAAGCAGGAGATGACCAAGCTGAAGGTGAAGACGGGAGCTCCTCTGGAAGAACCAGTAATCAGTCCTTTTTCAATTCCCTTTTATTGTATGCAACCTACCTACCCTGGAGCAGGGGTGGTCCTCTACACCCACACCATCTCCATGCCTTCCTCTTGCACAAGCTCAGGATGAATACAAAGTAAGGACCCTGGCTCCCTGCTGAATCACATAGTTAACCTTCTAAACTTCTCAAATTAACACAATGAACAGCATCCCAGAGTGGTAAGGGTATGTCCTTTTCACCACAAGATATAGAACTGCTGAGTCACTTAGCCAAGCCTCTAGACTCCTCAAGTTGACACAATATATCAACTATATAGCTTTGGTGCACATGGGGTTCTGGTCAACCAAGCAGAACTCAATAAAGCTGTGAGAAGTTGGTTAACCTGAAAAAGTTAATCCAAATATTATCATATTTGAATGAATATCCTTAAGTTAGGAAAACAGTTGAAAGTACCCTTGAGGGAGCTTGGTGAGTTGGTCAAATGTCAACCCGTCTGCTTTGTGCTTTTCTTTGTTGGATTGCATTTCATAGTTACCCTGTTCCCCACGCAGCTGGCTGCACCTTTGGTTAGAGAGGAAGCCAGGGGCCCTCCCGTGACCCCACAGATTCTTCCTAACTTGGAAACAGTTGTGTTTTTAGGTTCTCTTACCCCTCTTCTCTACACTGCTTTCCAAGTGAACAATAATCATCTGCTTAGATGATCATCTAAGTAGACACCATCTACCTGGTGCCAAGCATTAGCATACATTAGCACATCATGAGGGCCTATGTGATGCACAGCCCTCACTTCTGATGGTTTGACAATGCTTTGGCTTTGCAGTAATACTACTCTCCAGCACTTAGAAATACTACTCTCCAATACTACCCTCCAGCACTTAGAAAACTTGGAAGTTTGCAGTTGTATCTTTTCCTGGGCTAGGATGGCACTCTCTCCTGATGCCAAGCTGTAGCCACAGTAGCAGTGAGCCAATGCTCCCAGTTGGCCAAATGACCATGAGAAGTGACAGCCAGTAGTCCAGGGGGTGAAGAGCTAGACTAGGTCTATTAAATGCATTTTGACCTAATGAAATTTTCCAGTTCACAATGGGTACAGAACCCCATCATAAGTTGAGGACCATCTAGATTACTTTCCCATTTTTCAGATCCATTAACTTGCCTAAAACTATCACTGTTAATAAACAAGAGGGACGGGACTAGGTTGTAGACTTGTCCATCAAAACGCAATATTTAGGGCACAGTTCACTGTGGTGGTCCATGTGCCAGTGCTCTGGAGCAACCCGTGCACTGTCTTTGGACCAAGAACAGAGCCAGTGCGGGAGGGCTGAGGGCCTACATTTGTCCCACAGAGTTGTTCCCTTGAGGTTTCAGAACTGTCTTCAGAAAACGTTTAGCCAAGTGTTCAATGTGTTTCACCAAACACTTTTCCCCTTCATTTTTAAACCATGTGTTATTTCAGGAATAATGGATACCATATGTCACTGACATCTTTACATTTTAATCACCAAGATGTTGTTCTGTCAGAACATTTTTATGTCCTCTGAGATTTTTTAATGCATCTCTCCTAGAAGCAGAAAGTCCCCATCACAAAACAAACTAATTAAAAAAGAAAAAGCCTGAATGAGGACCCAGGCCGTGTGGGAGATACTGATGACTCAGGCACTGTGTCACACTTCCCCGCCCCAGGAGGGGCTGAGAATAGAAATCAGTGTCCAGCGGTCACTGAGGAATTCCTCCACTCTGTTTCTAGTCAGAAGAAACCATAAACATTTGAGAGTCCAGTGAGCACCGTCTAATGCACTGCAAATCCCAGGCTTGCTGTCCGAGCCAGACAAGCACACACAGGAGAGGAGGCAAGCAATGAGATTTGATGAGACTTAGAACATTAAGGGAAACAGCTCAGGGAAAATGACCTCTGGGGGAAGACTCAGGCACACTTTTTAAATAAAATTGCACAGGTTGTCACTGCCAGGCCTCCTAGCATGCCAAAAAGCTAGGTTTCCCCTCCTATCAGGTATACTGCCTTGAACACCCCCATCGTTCAGACAGCCTGTCTCCCAGGAATTTCTCAACTTCAGGCATGCTTGTTCTTTCTGGAAGTCCTTTCCACAGCATTCAGGATGTTGGAGAGAAGCCAAGTGGGCCTCAGAGCACTTTCCTTGGGCTGCTTCGGTGACACCACTGATGGACAAATGGGCAGAAATGGTCACGGGATCAGACACCCAGTTTTAGATCCTCTCACTGCTCCTTACCAGCTGGGTGACCTTGGGCAATGTCTTTCACTTGTCTTCTCCAAAGCTCAACTCCTTCATCAGTAAAAAGGATACAAAAAAAGCCTACTCTGCTGGACAAGTGTATCACTCACCGCCTGACATGATCAATCAAGGTTGCTATTCTGACACCTCAAAGAATGGGAAGAAAGACATTTATGATGACTAAGGAGAGCTACATTTTATGCTTTAATTAATTGTGCATATACTTTCTAAAACCCTTTATAAAAATGTACAAATTTTACATTTGAGACATAGTGTCCCTGAGCAGTGTTATGTGTTTCTTTTCTAAACATGTAATACTTGGATTTTGGGCTTCTAATAAATATGCATATATGATATAAGCCACTGTTTTCCTCTCTAAAGTGTACAAGAATGCCCACACTTGTGTATTTTGAGAATATATGTGTCCTTAAACATTTTACCATTGTAACATAGCCACGTGTCTCCTTTAATAGATGAGGAAGAAACTGAAGCCAGCAATATTGAAGAACACATCTAAGGTCACAGTTCTATATATGCATTTTGGGATAAGAACTCAGATGTTTGAGTCTGGGTCAGTATTTTCACTTCATTTGTTTTCCAATGTGCAGTACTATTTTTTCTCTTTTCTTCTTGCTTTTAACCATATTACTATATTTAAAACACAATTCATCAGTTAGCTAGGTTTAAAAAATACCCTTGTCAAAACAACAGCTATACCTGGCTGTCTCAGCTGAGAACCCTTGCCAGAGCAGGGGAAAACCTGGTCCCCAGGGAGTCCTCAGGGTGAGGTCCTGGAGGAAGGTTGAGGAACACTGCAGCAGCTAACACATGGGGAAGCCTGCTTGTGATTACCAGAGAACTCTGGGGAACTGGTGGGTTTGGGAAACATTTTTGTAGGGTTTCACTAGAGGAAAAAAGAAAGGGAATGTGGTATATGTTAATTGACAGATTATTCCAGAGAAGTGTCTAAAAATATGGAGTATAAATTGGTAAATTCAAGAATGTCTGAGGCATGGAACTTCACCGAACTGACCAGAAGTATTGAGCTGGGCAAGGACATTTGCATTCAAGCCAGGCCCCAAAGAGTCCTCTGTTCAGTCTCTGCCTCCTGCCTGATTCCTGCTCTTCCTCCTCCAACTTCCTAAGTGGGACCTCCTGAACTAGGTGTAGAGGTCCAGAGTGTCTTGGTTACTGTTTGACATGATTAAACTTACCCAAAATTGTGCCATTTTACACTCCACTGGACTGATGTAGACATGTGCAGCAGAAAGATGTAGAACAAAATGAGAAAGGTAGCCCCAGAGTCATGGATGTCTCTGAGAGAGGGAACGGGGTCAGCAGCATGCTCCAGAAAGTGGGCAGGTGACCTTCCCAGGTGAAGGAACACCAGGAAAGTGGCATTCCTGGAATAACTTGTCTGGTTGCAGTAGGGGAGGTTTGTGTTACTGACAGCTCACACATGGGCCCCCAGCTCACTTCAACCAAGGCGGACCTTGGCCAGGCCACGGCTTTCCAGGCAGCTCAGCCTGGGATGCAGCCCAGATGTTCCCAGCTGTGGGAACCTAGCTAGGGTGGGAAAATGTGGGAGGCCCATAGGATGACAAATATGTGCCCACAGTGCCAGCTGACCCCTCCCTGCTGGAAAATCAAGACAAAGATGTGAAATGGACAATCGTCTTTAAACTTGATGCTTTAGTTTTCTCAGCTTCTTTGCCAATTGCTGAGGGGCCCAGCTTTTGGGATCTGTGGCTACTCAACCTCACTGTTACAACTGAGGCATTACAGATGACTTTGTGTTTTACCTAAAATGTATTGATGTTCAAGGTCAATGGCTCAGTTTTTTGTCACAGGCATCTGGGACCTGCAAGAACGTCTGTTCTGGCCTTGGACATATTCTGTTCATGTGTCAAGGAGTTAATGTGGCTTCCAAGGAAGTCCAGCTCTAGTAACATATGGATAAATAACCAAGATGAGGCAACCTCAAGCCACTATGTACAGAATATCAGCAAGATTAAGCCCAGGTTGCTTTCAGTGGCAAACAGTTCATCAGCACTGGGTAGGAGAGAGTCCTATCCCATCTCTCTCTCCTTCTCCACACGCTACCAGTTCTTCCCAAGCTCACTCCCCAAATAAACAATGTGCTCTGAATCGTTATTTAGGATATACTTCTGGGAGACCTAACATCAAACATTAGGTTCTGTTACTTGGTAAGAAGTTGTGGAACACTTACAGACAGATCCGTATGCTGTGTGCTCAGGGTACGGAGAAGGAAAGAGTAACTCTAGAATCAGTAAGGCAGCATTGCTCTGTCCTTGTCTTGTGGGTACTTACATGCTTTCAAAGGAAATTATGACAAAGACACAAAAGCACACATTAAATGGCAGTATGTGCAAAGAAAGAAGACTAGAAATACAATAGTGTAGAAATTCGCAAAGGACACGTGAGCCTAAAGGGGAAGGCTTAGGACTATTGGAAAAGTGGAGACAGGAACAGATCAGAGCTCTACCAGAAGGTGCAGGAGCTGCATGGATGAGCAGACATAGGCGAAGAGTATCCCTCCAAGGACAGCTGGCCGCATGAGGGCACTGCTCTGGCTATAGCTGGCAACCAGGTAGGACCTAAATCCTCAGCCTGGCTGGCCAGCCAAAAAGGGGGCAGCAGGGATAGGTGGCCCCACTTATAGAAGAACAGGTTTTGCTGTACCATTCAACCTCCCTTGGAGAGTCTCTTGAATGTAAATTATATCAAGGCAACAAAGAATTCTTGGGAGGGGAAAAAGGCAAGAGACTACATGAACCATGTCTTTTATTTTATTATTATGAGGCTTTGATTTAGGGCCTTGCTAATGCAGCAGGGACCACTGCTTTGGGGCTTTGTCAGCTTTTGAGGACAGTCAACAACTTGCCAAATACGAATGCACATTTGCCCTCCTCTCTCAGGCCCTGGGGCTCCAGGGTGCTGTCTGCCCACCTTCTCGTTCCTAACACACTTGAGCCACACAGGTCTTCCCCACTCTCCCTGTGGCTTTGGATGAAGGTGGAAATGGAGACTTAGTTTGTAAAGTAAGAAGGACAAAGAGAAAAAAGAGGCTGGGATGGAAATGTGCTGGAGGACATGTACTCGACATCTATTCTTACAAGGCATTTGGAGGATGGGCAGAGACAGCTCTGAACCTCTACGGGCACCTGGGGCTTATGTACCGCAGGCCGGCATCAACAGTGACTGTGCCTAACACATCAGGATCCTCCCAAAGTTCATGAGGGGCACTTGTGTCATTTATTGCCACTTTATGGCTACAGTAAGGGGCATTGGGAAATTGAGTAACTTGCCCTAGGTCACACTGCTAATGAGTGGCGAAGCTGGCTTTGAACCTTTGCAGTGTGTGCTACAAATCAATCTGAACTAAGACAACACCGCAAGGGTAGAAAGTGACCAACTTCAGGGCATGTGACTGCTCAGCAGTAGCTGCATCCACAGGTCAACTGAGCCATAAAAGGACACACACAAAAATCTATTTAGCTACTTGGCAGAAAATTACATAAAAGGAAAGCTTCAGATTAGTGTTGAACTCTCCTCTTCCTGTGGTGAGACTGCCCCTTGTTATGTTTTATTGGTTCCCTCATTAGCATATCAAATTGAGCGTTGACACTGGGTCAGCCTTTCTGCCACACCACCCAGCTCTGTGCTCATTTATCCAGGTTAAACCGTCTTCCTTAATTACAGAGGAGCTCAGGCTTGCACAGAGCAGGATGATAAATTAAAACAAGGGACCTTTGTTCGGTGCATCCATTGGGCATCACAGTGACCTTAATTATGCAGTGATGTCACCGTGTTCTGAAGGCCTAATCCCAGAGAAGCCTGTAAGCACTGGGTAATGAGCCAAGTCCCATGGGCACAGGGTACTCCCTGAGGCCAGAGCCTGCCAAGGTGGGCACTCAGGCAGGAGCCTTGCTCCCACTGGGGAGGCAGGGTCCGGGTGGATTGGAGCCTTGGGACCCATGGATCTGGTCTGAACCCTGGCTCTGGCATTCCCTGGCTGAATGTCCTTGAAGTTCACTCGGCTTGCCCCTGGATTTCTCACTTGCAAGTTGAAGAAGAATACATGAGACAGTGTGGCTGAGTGCTCAGGACAGTTTGTGGACAAAAAAAATACTTGGTACTTGTGCCTGAAGAGAAGAAACCTCCTCATGGTTGTAGACCTCTCCACTGCTGTCCAAGAAGAGCACAACCAGGACCTTCTGGTACCACATACACCTGTCATCAGGCCTGGGCTTACACAGGTACTGCACTGTGATCTGCATGACTGGCCTCACCTCTGTGGCCTCACTCTGCTCTCTTATACACCGGACGCAACCCTGACAAGGCTTCTCCATTAGAGAATGGATGTCCAAGAGCTCTGCACGGAGTGCTCAGATTCTAAGCCAGGGTAGAAGCTGATGAGGAAGGGGGCTCTGGACCATGCCTTTGAAGGTGCTCCACCTCTGTCCACCCACAGGAACTTCTGCTCCCATCCCATCCCCTCTGTGCTCAGGCCAGGCTCCAGACTTCCACTTTTCTTAAGAGCAGGCAGGAGTCTTTTCTCTTCTGCTAGGAAGAGGAGAGATCCCATCTCTTCTGGAGACACAGATAGGACTGGGCTTTGACCTGGGCAGACATGGAGCCCTCACATGCATGCATACTTGCACACAAACACAGGTACATGCACACATACACAGAGATACTCACACAGGCTCTCATATTCCCTCATATAGGTTCAGGCACACCCCTACTGTCATCCCCACAGGCATGCAGACGCACTCCAGACACTCTCATGCTCACATATACAGACAAATACACACATCTGTGCAGACACACACGGTCACACACACTCTCACATATGCTCAGACATACACATTATTCTACATGCAGACTCTCATACTTACATATACAGATATATTCACCACACATTCACATAGCCACATGTATTACTGTCACTTATGCACTCACACACTCACACAGAGACACAAACACATTGCACATGCTCACACACTAACTCACACCCCCTGAGGCCCACTGTCATATCTACACACTCATATATATCACACTCACCAACACATTCTCATATACCCATGCACATGCATACCCATAGATCCACAGAGAAGATGGGGGTCTCTGGATGCCCACCTCAACCTTTCCTGGAGTTTCTGGAGATGATTGACCAGGGTTGAACAGTGAGGGAAAAGTGCAGCAACTAGATTCAAAGTCAGCCCCACTGGTGCATGCTTGGGTACCTCCAGCACGGAGACAAGGCCACCCACGCGGTGGCTGCTTCCCACTGAGCTGTGTGCTGTTACAGTGTGGTCCTGTGAGGCAATGCTGCACTTCACATCTGCCAGCATCCTGCTCTGCATGCTTCCCATTGGCCTCAGGAGGTCACCCCCGCAGCTCCTCACTTTGGTGTTCTGAGAGTGCCAGGGAGAAGGCACTCCAGCTTCAACAGATCCTGCACAGCTGGCAGAAGCTGCCTGCCGGACACCCGCATCCACACATAGAGTGTGAAGTAAGGGCATGGCATCTGCCACCTTTCCAGGACTGTGGCTGGAGCAGATATGCTTCCCACTGTGGCAGGAGCTTGGGATAGACAGAATGCATCAGCTCGTCTTCCTTAGGACCTGTGTGCTTGATCAGACCAATAGGGAAAATATGTTGTTTCCCACCCAGCATGGGGGCTTCCCATTCTGGCAGGGACTCCATGGACACCAGAGCATGCTGTCTGTTAGGAATGCAGGCAAACTGGCTGCGCCCAGGGCACTCAAGACCCAACAAGCTGCTGTGTCTCTCTCCAGAGTGCGGAGTCAGGGCTCCACTCTGTGTTCCCTGGGGCTGGAGTTCGCTTCCATCTGAGTATGATACTGAACATAGGCTTTTACCAGATTTCTGTCTCTGACATGAACTTCCTTCATCTTCTAGAAGTCACCTTAAGTGGCAAATGAATTACAGCAGTTTCTGCAGCTAAGAAGTCAGCAGAACATATGAGGGCCACTCTGCTCGTTCCTTTCCCACTGAATGCATCTCCTGTCCCGGTCTCTCTAGACCCAAACCCTCCCAGACTCAGGGCTCTTGCTCATGCTTTCACACCTACCTGGAGCTTTCCCTCCCTCCTCTGCTTCCTGTACAGGTGCAGTACCAGACCCTTATTTCTAGTGAAGCCTACCTCAACAATTCCAGAAATCATTAGTTGCCCCTGTCTAGCAATGTCCTGTAACTGCTGTAGCAATCATTACAGACGTACAGGCTTAAGTGAGTGGGAAGCAGACTTAGCACCTCTGTTCCAAAGGCCAGAACTCTGGAGTGGAGGTGTCGACAGGACCATGTCCTGGTGCAGGCTTCGGGACAGTCTGGTCCCAGCCTCCTCCAGGCAGCCCAGGCAGTGGTCACATCTCAAGTGTCTGCTGCTGCCTGCACACCACCTTCTCCCATGTGTGTCACAAAGATCTCCCTGCCTTTCTCTTGTCTGAATGCTTGTCACGATGCTCAACAAGATCTTTAACTGATTACACTGCAGAGACCCCCTTCCCCAAGAAGGTAGCATTCGCAGGTTAGCAATGTCATCTGTCAGTTGTTAAAAATTCTAATGAAAAAAAAAAAAAAAAACCAAGAATATGTCATGGACTCCCTCTCAGTGAGTTGTGACTTGATCTTTTTAGTAGGTGCAGGCATTCTACTCTAGGGAGGCACCATTACTTGATCAATAACTCCATGTGCTACAAAAGCTGTAGTATATTCACCAGGGTACAACTGTGCAGTCTTTTAAAATGATACAATAGACATTGCCAGTGATATAGGATCAACTGAAAAGAACACACAAACTAGTACATGGAAGTGGCTATACCCAAATCTGTGACTCTTTATCTGTAACTCTATATACTTAAAATGGAGAAGAATATAACAAATTTTAAAATGGTAGATTAGGTGATATTTTATCATTTAAATTACTTTATTTTAAAATATTGATGTATTTTGCTTGTATGTTTCAAATACAGCAAATTTATTTTAAAAGGTTTAGGGGCTGGCAATAGAGTACTTGCCTAGCATGCAGAAGGCCCTGGGTTTAATTCTCAGCCCTACAAAATAAATAAATAGTAAATAAAAGTTCATATCAGAATCCTAACAGAGCTTTCCAAAATGATGCTCAAAACTCCCAGCAAGCCTCGTGGTTACCTGATCCCAATTCCCCAAACTAACCTATAGGGTTGCTGAGTCCCAGTTCCTCCAGGTTTAGTCCAATCCCAGCTGAGCCTGCCTTGCTGACATCTCTTGCCACCACCCCACCCCATTTGATGGTGATTAGTTGGTTTAAGATGCAAAATCATTTCCACTGTCAGGCACAGTGTTCCCTCCCTGTTCCCCTCCCCAGCAGTCCTCAGATTCCTGTTGCACCAGCAAAAGTTCCAAAGAGTAAGAGGAATGGGAAACAGCAGTTCCACACGCAGGCTGCAGCTGGGGCTGAGGCTGTGCAGAGATCCCTGGGGTCCTGCTGGTCAGTGGGAGGCATGGAGCACAGCAGGGGTGGGACGTTCAGCAGGGCAATGCTGCGCCCCAAGTACGAGGTTAGACAGGGTCAGCTACAGGTTTCATTACTGACAGTTCACCTGCTGACCTGGGCTCCTGCAGCATTCCCTGGCTGGAAATGATGCCAGTCTGTCTAGATGGAAAAGACAGTACTTTTAAATCTGTTACTACTAAGTCCTTGCTACCCAGCACTCTCCAGTGGAGCAGGAGCACATCAGTACTTCATGCCAGCAGGCTGTTGGCAGAACGTGAGAGGACTGAGCCGCCAGCAAACATGGACACCCTCAGGCCTGCTTACAACTCTCCTGATGCTGACTCTTGGCTACGCTCAAGCTTTAATTTCTGTGAAATAAATGAGAAAAAAATGGGCAGAGTGATAAATCAAGGTCACTCAACCCACGTGGCAATTTAAATTCCCCCTAACGCGCAGTATCCTATGCACACACTGAGGCTTGGAAGCTGTCTCTTTGTACACAACAGACACTAGAAAGGCATAGCCTCCACAAAACAGAGGCTCCTATTGCCTGGTCACCTGGCCTTTCCATGATGGCTCCAAGGACCTGTCTGTCTAGGCCCGGAGTCCCCAGACTTTTCCCTCTCATTGTTTTCCCTCTGCTTCCAGCATCCATCCGTGGTCTGGGACTCACACACAGCACATTTAGTCCCGGAAGTTCTCTAGGGGATGATGGTAGTACATGCACTCAAGCCTGTGGCAGAGGCTCTGGCAGGTCAAAGTGTCAACCCCTACCTCTGGCAAGGTGTTGGGGACTGGCTTCGCTGTTGGTGAAATGATATTCTTTTCCCGTGAATTTGTAAATCAAAATCTTCCTGATTTGCTGTCGGTAAACTGGTGCGCCCCAAGCTGTAATATGCACACCGATCACTTTGGGGTCTTATTAAAACACAGATCCTCGTTTGCCTGCAGCAGGGACTTGAAACTGAATTCTAACAAGCTTCATTTAAAAAATACTGTGCCCCCAGCTGCTGCTCTGAGTAGGGAGACCTTGAGAGGCTTGAGCACATCAGCTAGCTCCTTTCCACAGTCAGAAAGGCTCTGCACCTCACAACTCCCTGCCTTTGGGGTCTGGGGAAAGGACAGGAAGCTGCAAAGGTGAGATGAGAATATTGCTGTTCACCAAAAGCTCTCATGCAGGCCAGCTCTTCCGGGCTCACCATGCTCAGCTGAAGAAGCTCTTCATGCTCTTCACACCTAAGAAACTCACTCTGGGCACTGCAGGGGTTACAGGTGCCACAGACAGAGGGAGAAAGCGTTCTTCTATGGCCTGCCTAAGAAGCTGAACCTGATCCAAACTTTGTTTAATGAGCACTTATTTTATACAAATAAGCTCACAGGCACGTCCCCATCTCTAATTAAACCAGGAAGGAAGCATTTGTTCTAATTGGACTGCATAACTCAAGAATTAATTGTGAGATTGTTTAGAATTAGTCTTGTGACCCATTCCCTGAAAGGAAAAAGAAAAAAACAAAACCCATTTTAGATGTCTCACTTGTAATTTTTTTCTGGAATTTCCTTTCTCTTTAACTCCTGAAATCTATAGTCCACTGCGAACCAGTAATTTGCAAACAAATGCAAAAACTTCTAAGAGTGGCCCGCTGAGCAGTTCTACAAAAGCCCTGGCGAAGGTGAAGACAGCAATGCAATTTAGCACAATATTTAAATGTGCCCTGAGCAAGTGCCTTCATAATCATTTGCACAATTTCTATGTGGGGAGCCATGTGCAACATTATCAACATCAAAAGAGTCATTTTTGAATTTGGTAGTTGGGAGTACCTGAAAATGACAGCTATTCTTACCCAATGCTGGTCTCAACTACCTTTAGCCAAAGGGGCAAGAGGTTTCTACTGGCTCATCTGGTGCCCTTGGATGGCACTGCCTCCCGCCAGGCTGCTAGGATCACTTGATGGGCTCAGCATGGTCAGCTGGGAGCTGTCTTCTCAGCATGGTCAGCTGTTTTCTCTGGCTCACCTGTGCATCTTGTTGTCCAGCTTTCTGACAAACGCTTCTTATCTGATCACCACCGGCTCTTCTAGCTGCAGAGACAACAAGCTGGCCCTTTCCCTTACCAAAACAAAACAAAACAAAACCCCATAACTGCGTCATTCCTGGGTACACAGCCCAAGTCCTTGGGGACTGGTGGCAGACATCATTCCACGGACTGGGCAGGCTGGGACCATGTGCTTCCTTGCACGTGGAGAGGCCCCAGCTCACTGGTGCAGCTCTGCCTGGTGAGCTGTGCTTGGGCTTTTAACACCTGCCAGAGGCTAAAGAAAATCCAGATCACTGCCAGGAACCAGCTTGAGCTTGTGGTGCTGACACTTGGGAAAGTCTAGCTTTGAGTTGCACAGAGAAGGAGGATGCTTCAAGGCAAACGTCAATGGTGGACAAAAGGGGGGACACTTGAGATGATCTCCCCAGGAAACAGTGCCCTTAGTGGGAGCAGCCCTTTAAGAGAGCAGAGGTGTGAATAGGCCAGGTTTTGGCGGGGGGGGCTGGGTCAACTCACAGCCTACACCCCCACCGTGGTCACTGGCTCTCAGATGCAAATCCTTGCTGTCTTTGGGTTAAAGGGATGGAAAATGAAGATGACTGTCAGACTTACACCACATGAAGTAACTCAAAGCAGGCCATAGTAGCTGAGATACTAAGAAAGCTGAAATGAAATGAGGAGAACCATTTTACTTGGGGCGAATTTTAACAAAGATCAAGAGAGATGCCCTGGCCCTGTCAGCATGCCCAATGGAGACCTGTGTCACCCATCTCAGAAGCAGCTACACACCACCAGAATTAGGCCAACACATACAGTGATACATGGGAAATGTGCAGCAAAAGTCCCTGCAAGGAGAGAGCAGAAAGGACAAACCTAACACTGAGAAAAATACAAGTGGACTGTACACAAGCTCCTTCCTAGATTCTCTGTTCTTTAAGAATTAGCTGGGCTCTCTGTTCTCCTAGCACCTAGCATGAGATCCTCCCTCTTACAAATCTGTCTGGAATGAACGGATAGACATAAAACACAGATAACCTTGACTATAGCAATTTAGAAGGGGCTGCACCAACCTGGGATTGAATGAAGAAAGACCCACCAGTATGCCTTAAGTTACCCCAGTCAGGAGAGTGACCCCAAGTAGATTCTCACTCCAGGCCTCTGCCTACTCTACCAAGCTTTGTGAGATTAGAGATTCATTGATTTACTGCAGACAAAATTTGATTTACATGCTCCTAAATCTATAGCCCCATTGCATATGATCTTAGCATCATGTATTTAATGCATACAAAACAAAAAGACAACCAAAAGGGATAATAATGTGTATTTTGTAACAGAATTTTATAAACTATTTAAAGCTTTATGAATTTTAAAAATCTTGTACATGTATACAGTAATATGCACATGTAAGATTTTAAATATTTTAAAACTTAACTGTTTAAGTAACATATACCTAAACTAGCTGTATTGGTCAGGATAAGCTAGCTAGGCCGTGGTAACAAATAAACTCCAGAATTTCAATGGCTTAACACACAAAAGTTTATTTCTCTCTGCTGTATGTTCAACTAAATGACCACTGAAACTATCCAGATCCAGAGAAAGGGAAGAGAAAGCTAAGAAGAGTGTGCACTAAATCTTGTATGCTTTGTCTAAGACATGACAAGCCCACTTCCACTTACAGCTCAGTGATCAGAACTGTTCCTGTGATCCTCCCAACCACAGGGGGCTGGACTGGGATGTGAGCTGAGGGCCTGTGTGCTGAGCTCCACCATCTCTTCCCTCCACCTGTACTCATTCCTGGAGCCGTTCCCTGTAGGATGCTCTGGAACCTGCCCTAATGGGGGCCATGCCTAAAGACAAGACATCTCCCTCCCTCTGGAATCTTGTGAGGCCTGGGAGGGGTGGTTGAAAGTATGGATGAAATACTTGAAATGTCTTTTCCCTGGGCAACCCTGTTCTCCTAAAAGATAGAAATTTCAAAAACAAATCAAAAGGAAATAGCTGTCATGATGGCTTAAGAACTTAGCAGGAAAATCACTGACTTTTCACAGAAAAGCCATGCTATTGGCTAAGAGGTCTTTTTGGTCTTTGCAGTCATCACAGGACCTCTAGTTTGGTGATACAAAAGTGCCCAGCATTAACCAGTAAGAGGTGACCACAGTTCAGCACCTGCAGGGAAAGGACAGGACAGGGGGCCAGGAGGCAGAGGCTGAGGGTCTGACCTTTACATCTTGAGCCACCAATTTTATTTTTGTTGCCATTTCTAACTAGTGATATACAATTCCAGAAATGCATCAAGTCAACCAAACACTTAGCATACACATACAGTTTCTTAAGAATATATTTAAATGTTTCTTCATTCTTTTAAGTACTGGCAACCACAAGAATTGGAAATCCAAAACCTTAAAGATCCGTAAACATCTGAGAGGCCTAACCAACGATAATAAAATAGCTGAAAAAACAGTTGCCAATACACGTGGCTGTTGGTTCTCTTGAGACTCACAGTTTTGATCCCAAATCACCACACAATCATGAGCAAATGACCTCGGCAGAGAGATGGACCGCAGCAGAAGGCAAGAAGACCAACCTGCAGTGGAGACTTTAAAAGCAGCTTTTCTCTGCCTCCAGCCCCTTGGAGGAAAGTCACTCTCGCTGCCAAACCTCAAAGTGTTATTTAGAGAAGTTGGTCAAACATCTCAGGTTGAGATGATACAGAATTAGCTCAGTATGCAGACTGCACTGTCCTTCAGCACTGGAAGCGTGGTTTCTGGGGGTAGGGGTCTGGGTTGGAGCCCTCTCAAGCCCCATCACCTGAACAAATATCTTCCTGTCACATTAATGTCATTGGGGAGAACAGCTGAGGCCCAACCTAGCGTCTGCTAATGAATTGTTTACATGGTGTCAGCTCTCCTGCTGCGGGTATCCATCCTGTACCATGACATTATTTCCCTTAAATGAAAAAAGAAGCCCGGAGTTGTATTTACCCAGGCTACCCAATGAGTCAAGACAGCTGATTCACCAGCTCCAAACCATCTTTAACTGGGATCCTGATTGTCCTCTTTTGAAGGGCAGATGTATACCAGGGCTAAGGAACCTCTGATTCCTGGGATAGGAACACAAGAGTAAGCTGTCTTCCAAGGCTCCCAGCAGGGTGACAAAGGCAGAAGACTTGCCTGGCCTTAGGGCAGGGTCTGGGAAGCTTCCTGGGAAAGAGGATGTTCTCCATGCTATTGCCCAGGGCTGCCTGGGAACTCAGGAGGCAGAGGCACCTGAAGTACACGCATGTGGCATAGGTGGAGACATGCTGAACCTGGACTAATTTCTGCAGAGACTGAGGTGGAACTGGTTGTGCAACAACTGGGTCACTCTCTTCTCTCAGTGGCAACTTGTGTTTGAAAGTGAATTTTGCTTTGAAATGTGAAAAATGGGGTTGACTTTCTTGTACAAGGAAGCTGAGGGGGCCAGATTTAAACCATCTATTTTCTGAACTATAAAACCACTTATTTAGGCTTCAAAAATGTTTTTTGCCCTAATTTTTAAGGTGTGTCAATTTCAAGTATTTAGTATCACCCTGGTTAATCACAGCTATAACATCCTTTACAATAAATATGGCGCACAGATGCAGGCTTATAGGCCTTTATTATCTGACACTGATGAAATCAATGTGTTGTTTATTTTGCAAATTTGAAAAACTGTCAGGAAAATCTTAGATGGTATATTGGGGGTGGATGCTCCTCATCCTAAGAGTGCTTTCACAGTTGCCTACACAGTCATCTCCTTTCAAACACTGTGCTCTCTAAACCTTTCTTTCCTCGAAGCTTATCAAATTATCACACTCCCAGGAAGTCCTTCAAAGAGCATTGAGGCAGTTCTTCTACATTTAGAAGTACTAAAAGCCCCATTTTGGAAATTGGGGGACTTTTCTTATTTTTATGAAAACTTCATATATTTGAAAAACATGAATGTGAGCTTCTCTGGCTCATGCCACACCCTAGAGTAACTAATGTGGAATATATAAAGTGAAGAAAGCAAGTCCAGATTGGAATTTACCCAAGCAAATGACAAGGGTCAACAGGCCAACTCTATGGTAAATGACCCTGCCTTCTGTGATACCACCCCCTGATTCCATGACATCACATTCTGATATCCACCACAGCAGCCCCTGACTTCTGTGACACCATCTGCTATGAGCAAACCATGTAATCCAAGTTGCTTCTTGCTGAGCAGCAAGTGGGCCCTGTCCAGTGGATTCTTCCAGATGCTCTGGATCTTCCAGCATCATCCCATTCCAGCAATTCTTTATGTAAGAGTATGGCATTGGGGCCATTTATTAAAGACCAGGAGGCTCAAAGTGTTGGAAAAAAATCATTCTAATATCTTTTTGAATTCAGATTCTCCAAAGAAATGAACATAGGAGATTAGAGAGAACGAATGGTAATTTCTAAACAGTACGTCTGCAGTTTATTCAGCATCTTAAAGTTTCTAAAATAAAGTATATGAGCCAACTGCAAAGCTACTGCCCAATAAGCACTCAAATTCCTGTGTTTATATAAAATGAAAGCAAAATTCTAAGGAAAACAATTTTGTCATTAAGGACCTAATGAAACTGGACAAGAAAAGCCTTCTGGTTTGGAAGGCACAAGAACTCATTCTAAAATAATGAGCCAATACAGAGGATGCACTGAGGATGCAGAATTATTGCAGATTTTACTTAAGAAATACATCCTGAGCACTTGCTATGTGTCAGGCACTGTGATAGCTGCTGTGGGTACACAGTAAGTGGGCAGATTTGGAGTAGTTACAGAGTCACAGTAAATGAGTTTGAGTAAAAGGACATACTAATAAAAGAATTGCAAACTGCAGTAAGGGCTAGAAAGAGAATAGGGGCTGACTTGCTGGGACCGGCAAGTGGTCAGAAGAGTCACCAGATGATGCTTTGTGTAAGGCCTAGAGTGTGAGATGGAGGGTGTGGAAGTGTGTTTTCAAGCAGAGCACCAGACAGCCAGGCACTCAGAGGCAGGGAATCATTGTGTGTCATTGAGAATCTACAAGCAGTGGTTTCTGAGAAACTACAAGAAGTACTGTGACTGAGCCTGAGTGGCCCAAGAAGAGAGTGAGATGAAACCAGCTCTTCCCCAAGCAGGGACTGGTTTGGGAGTGCTTTCTGGCCACAGGGTGGAATGTGTTGGTGTCCTAGTGGCTTGGTCCACAGTGACTTAGCAAATGCCATTTCTCCCCCTCTTCCCCACATGCACTTCTTGTGTGATTCCCTCTTCCATTCTGCCCCCTTCTATTGGTTTCTACCTTCTGGGACCAAGATAAACACCCAAGAGAAGACTTCCTCCCTGTCTCTATTTTCCTGCATTCCCTTGGCAACCAGCACATAGGTACACAGCTTCTTAACCTCAAAATACATGTACACTCTTACAACAAAAATTAATTACTATCCACTCTAAAATAAAGTAGAAAATACACATAAATGTGAAGAACAAGTAAAAGTAGTCATATTTCCAACATTCAAAGGTAATTCCTGTCAAGCCACTGGGCTATAGCCTTCCAGATCATTTTTATGGATATTGATTTTCCTGTTTTATTTCTTTTTTTCCCACTTCATACTTCTTTCTTTCCCCTAACCCGTGCCTGACTGGTCATAACTAAGACAGGAGACAAAGCAAATCACTCAGTACTCTGAGATGGAGAGCTGTGAGGACATGACCTGGGCAATGCTGAAGGTCCAGGCTGTCTCTCTGCTGTTCTCCAGAGGATGGATGGTGAGATGACCACTGTTAAAGAAGACAATAGAGAAGATGGCCTGAAGACATCACAAGAACCAGAAGGATTCTAGCCTTTGCAGCCTCAGACTTGCAAAAGTGAAAGTATTTGCTTTGAGAAGAGAGCCCCAGAGCACCATGTTCCAGAATGGCAGCAACCTAGGGAAATTTTTCCTCAGGATCAAGTTCATAGGCATTTGACTCCTACAACCAAGAGAGAAGGAGGCCTGGCTACTGCTCCAGTTGGCAGCAGACCTTGGCGTTGTCCATGTGGCCCTGGTTTTAGGTGAATGCAAAATGCAAGAGTTGTGGGGTTAGGAAGGATTCCACCCAGATTTTAGAAGAAGGCCTGGGAGGCCAGGCAAGGGGTATGGCCCTGAAAGGGCAGTGTGTGAAGCTGTGAGTGTGAAGCTGAAGGTACAGTGGAGACACCTGAAATTTAGAGAAGTCAACAACGTGGATTGTTTGAGGAAAACCGCAAGAAATAAACAGAGCTGGGCCCAGAAAGAAGCCATGGGAGCTACAACCACTGTCAGTCAGTACCATAGGGGTGAAGCCACCCAAGTCCTATGGAGTTCACAACTTGCCACAGATTGCCAGCGATGATGGAAGTAGAACTATCGAATTTAATATTTACCCTGCTGGATATTGATCATATTTGTTCCCATTCTTGCTATCCCCCTGTTTGTAACTTTTGGAATGGAAATGTTTCCTTTCATTTGTACAAGAGCTTGTCACAAAGAGTGCCTTTAATCTCAGAGGAGACTTTGGACTTGAACTTTTCACTAATGCTGAAACAGTTAGGACTTTGGCAACTCTTGGAGATGGACTGAATGCTTTTTGCATAAAGGGATATGCATGAGATTTTGGGGGGTGGGGGCAGAATGTTTTGGTTGGTACCTAGATGTCCCCCCAAAGGCTCATGAAGTCATAGGTGGGGCTTTTTCAAAGATGGATGGAGGTCCCTGCTTGGGGGATTCTTACTTTCATACGGGAACACTAAAAGAGAGTTCTGGAAGGGTCATACCTCCTTCTAGACTGCATTGTGAGGGCAACAGCCCCTTTTTTTCAATGTCCTAATCCTGTGGGAAGAAGCGAGGCCAGAGGAGCATCACAGAAGGACTGTACAAAGGAAGGGACTCCAGAGAGAAGCCCTTTCATCCAGGTCTATGTAAGAGCAGAACTTCCCAGGTGGAGTCCTCTCTTTCAGTTGTTACTGATTATTACTAGGAACTGAATGTGTAGTCATTTGTGCCTTAATTGTTCCAAAGGCTCCTATGTTGATGATTGGTCCCTACCTGATGGCACTACTATGAAATGATAGAGACTTTAGAGTGGAGCCTCATGGGAAGTTTAGCTCACTCTGTTTTTCTCACTTCCAGCACTGGGAAGGTGAGAGTCTTTGGCCCAGTGCAATACCCACCACAATGTCATCTCTCACCACAGGTACGATGGGGCCAAGCAATCCTGGACTGAAGCCTCTCAGACTGTGAGCCAAAACAAATCTTCCCTCTCTATAAATTGCTTTTCTCATGTGTTTTACCACAGAAACTGAAAGCTAGGCTTACACAGAACTCAGGTTCTTCCATCAATTCACACATTTATTAACAAGTTTTATTGTGATCATGAACTATGTGCTAGTTGTTGTAGGTGAAGAGGAAAGGAGTAAAAATACAAAGCCCTTGTTTTTGTGACACTTATGTTCTTGGTCTTTGTGACAGTGATTAGAGAGGTAAGTGACAATGTCACTTGAAGATGACAGCAAAGTGAAGTAATGCAAACAGGACAATAAAAATATAGAGATCAAGCTAATTCTCTTTGAATGTGACTTCCGTGAGACTTCTTTGAGGAGGTGACATTCAAGATGATACCTAACCATGAAGAAGAGACTGGACATGTGAAGATCTGAGGCAGAGCAAACAGCATAGGCAAAGCCCTGAGGCAAGAGAAAGCTTGTTGTGTTTAAAAAAAAAAAAAAAGCAAAAAGAAAGTCAGTGAGAACATAGGAGACAACACAGAGAGACAAGAGAGCAGAGAGGCAACCAACACTACATCAAGGGGCTCTCTTAAGGTCTTTATATTTTGAGTATTTAAATTGTTCAAAGTGTGATGAGAAGCCCCCAAGTATCTGGTGACCTGATTTATGTTTTTAAATGCAGTAAAAGCTTGGTTTGTGACCATAATTTGTTCCAGAAACACGTTTGTAATCCAGAGCACTTGTGGATCAAAGCACATATCCCCATAAAAAATAATGGAAACTCAGATAATTTGTTCCACAATCAAAAATATTCATATAAAATGATTGCAATACTGTAATATAATATAAAATAAAGAAAATACATGATACAAAAATAAATGAATAAATTAACTGCAATTTACCTTTGAAAACCTTCCTGGCTGCTGTGAAAGAGACAAGAGAGGAGGGTTACTGTGTAGGGCGACTTTCACTGTCACTGACAGAAACACTGCTATCTATTGGCTCGGTGGAATCTTACTTTTCATGCAACTTTAACACAGAACCTATCCAGTGACACTTGTTTTTGCCTCCTTACGAGGTTTTCCTAGAAATATGCAATTGCATTGTTGTCTAACAGATTCATCACTTGCATTGCTACGGCTCTATGCAGGTGGTGTTTTTTTCCAAAATTTTACACCAGTTCCCACATTTTTACTATCTCCCTAGCTCATTTGAAGTAAGGAATCCCTCCATCTTTTTCTCCTCTTCCTCTGCAGATGAGATCTCGTCTATAACTTCTTGCTGTTGGGAGATGATCAACCACAATCCCAGAGAAAGAGGGAAGAACCTTTATCTCAGCTCTGATCACATGATGTCTGGGGTCACATGCTACTTCTATTGCAAAACGTCACTTGTTTATCAGGTTAAGATTTGTTAGACCTGGAAATGTTTGCTTGTCTCATGGAACACTCTCAGAACCAGTCATTCACAATCCAAAGTTTTACCTCACCATCCCCTACTGCTATGTAAAGAAGAAAGTGCGAGAACAATGGGAGAAAGCAGGCCCACCTGACAGGAGGAGGCTCAGTGCAGGTGCGAGATGACAGGATCCAGGCCCACCCAGCAGCTCTGACGTGGGAAGGTGGGAGAAACTCGCTACGGTCATTTTGGAGCTGGACCTGAAAAGGCTCCATGGTGAGTGAGATGTGAAAGGGGAGGCACAGAGTCTCAGCTCAGGTCCAATCAGCTAAGCAGAGAGTGGAGGTATTATGGAAGAGACAGGGCAGGGCAAGGGTGGCACAGCAGTGGTTCTAATGAGCACTGGGAGATTTCAGTGTCTGCTACAGTAGGGACAGCATGGAACAGTCCCCCTGCTCCAAGTCAGGACTAGAGGTGTGAACACCAGCACCACAAGCAAATGGTTGGCAGGGGAAGAGCAAAGGAAGAAGGTAGCTTGGGATACCCTAAAGTGGAAGTCAGCAGGAAATGAGGAATCTCCCAGGGAGGTGGAAGGAAAACCATGAAAGTACGAAGATTAGAAAGCCAGAGGACCTGAGACTGGCATCCTCATCTGCTTGTCCAACGTCTCCATCTGCTCCAGAGGTGCAGTCATTCCAAAGAGGTGCATGTCAGATGTACAACACTAACCCGAAAGTGCTGACCTCATCCCATTGTTTCTGGGAAAAGAACCTCCCATTTCAGGGCCAGGAAAGGGTTATGAAAAGCACATTTTGCTGCTTTCTGAGAAGCAGAAGCTGGTGTATAAATGAGCCACTGAAAACACTGGCTGTGAAGAAGTTTGACCTTCAAGGCCCACGTACATTCATCAGAACAGGCTAGGTTTTGCTGCAACAACAGGCAGCCTGCACTTCAGGAGCATAATACAAAAAAGTCTGTGGGGATCTGGGCAGCCACTCTCCTCCTTGCCTCCCACTGGAGCACATGCTGTACAAGACTGCTAAAGCAGGAGAAAAGGGGTGGAGGAAAGAAAGATCCTCTTAGCTGTGAAGAAATATATACAGCACTCCCAGTTGCACTGACTACAGCAAGTCAAGTGAGCCAATCTAATTGCAAGGGAGGCTGAAGAATGTGGGGGGAAATAGGGAATATCCAGTGAACAGCAACTGCCTGCCACGGTGTGTATGAGTCACATACAAAATTAAAGGGGAGCAATAGCTCCTTGCACTCTTTCTACCTGCAAGCCTGTGCCCCTCCTTCCTCCTCACCTTTTCCCTATGGACTTGAGCTCCTCCTCCGAGTTTCTCAGGACTTGGCTCCCTCACTAGAGAATTAATAGCGTCTGAAGAAGACACTGCTTCCTTGTGGATCTGCTTTTATCCATTGAAACGCAAAGCCAGTCTGCATAATGATAACATTTCTGGCCCTGTAGCAGGAAGGGAGAAGTGCCAGCATGCCAATTACACATTTATCTAATTTGTGAATAATAATGGCTTCTTTTTATTAGGTACTTACTATATATTGCTGCTATTATTTTTATTGTTTTAAAAAGCAACACAGCCAACTCAAACTCCAAGTCCCTGCCTTGGCAACCTTGAACAACTTGGTTAACCTCTTAGTTCCTCCATTTGCTCAGCCGTTTACAAGAAAAAATGCAATACCACTTCCCTCACAGGGGCGAGAAAGGACAGGTGTGAAGTTCAAGCAGTAACACAGGCACCAGATGAACAGCGAAAGTAGCAGGTTCTTATAAAGAGCTTCTGGAACAGAAGCGAGCCTAAAAACTGTGGCCAAACCATTGTGGGTTTGAGTTACGGTGGCAAACCTCGCCTGTCCATTGGACACTTTTTCCCAGGAGGAAGAAAGAAGTGGTGGGAAGGAAAAGAGAAATAAAATGGTTCTGAAGGTGCCCTTGGAAGTGGCGCTTGAGCCCCCATTCCTGGTGTGCAGTGGGCAGTGCACAGGGGCTGTTGCAGCCCTTCGCCCCCTTCACAGCCACAAAGCGGCTGGAAGCTGGAGCCAAATGGCCCTTTCTGGGGAAGAGTCCCACACCAACTCTTAGTGCTGTTTTCCCTCCCATGTGCTGCTCTTACTTCTGAATTCAGCCTTGGAGAGCCAGCAGCATTTCCAGCCAAGGGAAGAGGCTGGCAGCATGCTAAGAATATTGACACCGCAGTGGTTTAATTAAACCTTTGGTGGAAAAACAGAGCTAAGAGATGGAGCTCTCTCTACGGCCCTTCTCTGAGCAGCCAGCTTCCCAGGTGTCTGAGCTGAGGCACCACCCGCTGGCACCAGCACTTAGTTATACCATCATTTCACCATGATGTCATTCTCCAAGGTGCCGAAATGTTATTTCAAAACAGCATGGATCCTGAAACCAGACACCTTTGGCGCAGAAAGCTCCAGGGTAGAAATTCTGGGTGTGACTCAAAGCCAAGCAGAAATTTGGAAGAACTGGCCCCTGATGTGGGGAAATGTGAATCAAATGGAGGCTGGGATCCAGGTGGTGATGATGCCTGGGAGCTGAGGACTCCCATCCCCTCCCTCAGTCTCCCACAGAGGATTCTTCTCAGATCTTTCCTCTTAGGCCCCAGTTCTACAGCTCCTTCATGTGGAAAAATTCTGGGCTCCTGTGATCCAATGACCATACACACCAAGGACAGAGAGGAAAACAGGAACAGAAATCCTCAGGGCTTTACTTGATATAAATGTACCCAAAGTTCCTATTTCCTCCCCTTTCAAAGCTGGGTTCAAGCATATTTTCCAATTCTTATTGTCTTAATCAATATTTTACATTTATTTAGCATTTGCAATTGCTAGAGCTGCACTTGCTCACTCTCCTTACCCATGTGTGACTGCTCAGCATTTAAAGTGAGAGGAGTAGAGATGAGATATGCTGTGAAGATAATGTAAAATGTTTTATTGACAACTTTTATATTGATCACGTCTTAGAACAACAGTATTTTGAATACAGCAAATGATATAAATATTATTTGGATTAATTTGGGCATTTTATTATGACTCTTAGGACATTTAAAATTGCCTATGTGGCTCACCTGGTATTTGCATTGGATAGTATTGTGTTGGTGTGCTGAGCACCTTCATGGTGTCGCCTCTTCTAATCTTCAGATGACAACCTTGAGGCCATCTGCATTTGCAGATGAGGCCTTGCTTAGGTCCCCTGACCTCCACTTCTTTTATCACCCCCACCCCTGTCTCTGCCCTTTCCTTCACTCACACAGTAGTCCTAGGTTTCCTCAGAGTTCCCAGAAGTGCCAGGTAGTCTTTCTGTTGGGAATTTTTTTCAGCTACTCCTCTATCTAGAACATTCTTCACTTGTGGCAAATCCTTGGTTGGCATTGTCTTGGTTACTTTTCTCTGGTTGCTGAGACAAAGTACCTGACGCCCAGTATTAAAGAAGGAAAGGTTTATTTAGCTCACAGTTTATGGAGGTTTTAGTCTGTACTTGGCTGGCTCTAAGACAGAGTGGCACATGGCAGAAGTCAACCATTTGTGGTAGCAGAAGACAGCAAAAGCAACAAGAGAAAAAGGGAGGAGCAGCAGAGAGAGCAAGCTTCTTTTCCTCCCTTATATTGTATGTAAACCACCCATTCCAGGGTGGGTGTAACACTCACACCCATAATCACAGCATTGGACCATGGATCAGTAACAAACTCTAAAAGCCTACCCCTTGACTGCATGAGACTTTGCAGGGACATCCAGACACAAACCATAACAGGCATTATCCAAATAGAGATTGAGCTTGAGCAGAAGTTTAATTAAGGATCCCAGCTTTCTTCAAATTGTGCTGTGTCGTAATTCATCATAAGCTATATCCTGACCAACCTGTGCACTCCTGTTCTTCTCCTGCTCTTCACTTTCATTTGCTGGTACTCAGCATCTTCTGTTTTTGCAGTTCACTCCCCTAATGTGCATATCACTTCCTGGGAGTCACCTCAAACTCAGATGTGAGGTTCTCAGGCAGGCACCTCAGTTTACTTTGTCCCTTGCACTGAGTACAGGGTAGAAACAGAAGATGCACAGGGTAGGGGTCATTTCTGTCTATGGGATAAGTGGCCATGGCCTCTGTCCCCTAGTGTACATAAGTAGTGGAAAACATGTCACAAATACAGAGTCCATGCTCAGAAAGAGAGTTTGTGATGAGGCACAGGGCCAGACACAGAGGCAGCTAAGGAGATAAACTGAGGCCTCAAAGCAGAACTGGGCCAGCTATGGAAGACATGGCATCAGGACCATAACCCAAATGGAGATTATATTTCAGTAGAATTTTAAATAATGACCATCAATTTCAGACCCTTATGTCCTAGCTACCGCCTAGAAGTCCAGAGCACTTAAGGTTTGACCTGAAAATTAAGCAGGAAGAGTGGATTGGGAAAAATGGACCTGAAGAAAGGAGATGCCCACATGAAAAAGTACATAGTATGTTCAGAGGACAGCTAGGACTCTTACTTTTTCTACAATGTTTTTATTTTAGTTTATTAGTACATGGGTTTAGTACATAATGTTTACATTCCTTCTGGGAAGTTGGCATATGAACATAACACATCTTCATTCCTTTTCTCATCCTCTTTCCCTCCCCTTTCCCCTCTACCCATCCCTTGATCCTCTTCCTTTTTAAATACATGTGTGCAGTACATAATGTTTTCATTCCTTATGTGGAGTTGGTACATGTACACAACACATCCCAATTCTTTTTTTTAATGGGTAGTGCTTTTGATGACGAAAGGGTCAATGAACCTGAAGAAGTAGTCCAAGTCAAACTGGAGAAAACTTGTTCTGTGCTAAGGTGTCAGACTTTTCTATCAACTATAGGAAGGCATTTAAACACTTTAAGTAGGAAAGAATATGTGATTTCTTTTTGAACGATACGGCCATTTGAAATAGGGACAGGAGTAGGGGCCACTTAGGAGTCTACAAAATAGTCTATGTGAACTCTAAATAGGACTCCAATAGAGGAAAGTGGAGGAGGAAGGGATAAACATGATGAAAAGATGTAAAAGTAGAAAGAATGAAAACCAGGAGGAGACTGCATGGGAGCTACAGAAAGAGGGCTGTTGTAGACAGGATTTGCAAGGGAAGAGACTCAATACAGGAAGCATAATGTATAGGAATATTTTATAATATTCACCCAAAAGTCAAGTGCAGAAGAGTGCAGGAGATCTGTCTGCATACTAGAGACCCAAAGAATACAGCCAATGCCCTGGATCCAACAACAATGTCCTACATGAGACCAGCTTGAGACCTGGAGCCCACGACAATGTCTCATGCAAGTTTGTATCAAGGATCTGCATTGGAAAGGCCCAAAGGCCAGTGGTGGAAGCTAGAAAGTCTGCACCAGTGGGATGAAGGGTCTGTGCCAGCAGGCTGAGGAATCTGCACTGGAGCCGGGAAGCAACGCTCAAGATAAGAATCAGAGGGGGCTGGGGATTTAGCTCAGTGGCAAAGTGCCTGCCTGGCAAGCGCAAGGTCGTGAGTTCGGTTCCCGGTACCGGAGAAAAACCAAAACCAAAAAAAAAAAAAAAAAAGAATCAGAGCTTCTCTGAAGAGAACAACAGGCATCCTCAGTGAGAGCAAGGACTCGAGCTCCTCCAACAATAACAGCTGAGTTCATATTAGGAAAACCAGGGTGACAAGCTTCTCCAGAAGTATCAACAGCACACCACCTTGCCCTGCAGTTTTGCTTTTATGCTATTCGCAACAATCCTCAGGTGGGCTTTCTACACCCAGAACCACTCTGATTCAGCTTAGTTGGGTATTCCAAGTAGACAATTAGTCCACAACAAGAGCCTTGTGTGACACTGATGACTTCAGCATGGGACTTCGGGTGGGCAGCTATAGCACAGAAAATGAGTCAAACTGAAGATTTTGGCATTATTTAGCTTTCTATTGCTGGAACCAAATATCTCACACCAGAAACTTACAGGGGGAGAGGTTTAATCTGAATCCTAGTTTCAGAGATTTCCGTCCATGATCAGCTCACTCTGAGGCAAGAACACCATGGAAGAAGGGCACAGTGGAGCAAAGGTGCTCAACTCATGGAATCTGGGAAGCAGAGAGCTAGGGACAGAGCCAGAGAGGAAGGGGCCAGGGACTGGATGTAGCCCCCACCATCATGTTTTCATGGCCTACCCAGACACACAGAAGTGTCCTTTACTAATCTACTGGACATACCTCAAGCCAATCAAGTTGGTGATCAAAACTGACCATCACAGCCTTGTGTGTGAGGTCTCTGTGGACCCTCTGGCAACAGTGAGAAAATGTTATGCTGACAGTTCTGGCCATGGACTCTGTAGTTGCTGCCACAAGAAGGGATGAGAACCCCAAAGAAGTGGCAGAGGGCAAAAATCTGAGAATATCAGTGGGGATGTGTGAGTGAAAGAACCCGAGCCAGTGAGAGACCAGAAGAGTCAGTGGAGAGCATCCAAACAAGAATGACGAGATGAAAGTGAAAGGTCGAAGAGCTCAGAAGGAAAGTGTAAGAATGGATTTTCCCATGGGACAATGTGGGTTTCTTGGAACAGTCCCCAAAGCCAAGTGCATGAGTCAGGGAGAAAGCATGTCACACTCAAACCAGATGATTTAGGAGGCTGCAAACAATTATTGATAGAGATGTTGGCAAGGTGTAGGGAAATCAAGACAGAGTGAAATGGCTTAGAGGATCGAATATTATGCTTAAACAAAAGCAAATGACTTCCTTGACTGGGAGGTGGTTCATCAGTGTTTGTGAGCAGGGTATCAGTGGGGCATACATATAGAGCTCCAAATGCAGTGAGTCGAGATGCAGTCAGAATTTAGAGGACATGCAGGACAGAGCCACCTCCAACACAAACTGAGCAGCTTGGAAGGAGCAAGCAGAAGAGCATGAGCAGTCACTAGGGGCACAGGTTTTAACTTAGGATGGCAAAGATTTGCTTGTGTTTGTAGCATAAGTTGAAAATATCATAAGTCAAAATGCATTTAATATCCCACAAAGTTCATCATAAAGTTGAAAAATCTTAAGATGAAATATTATAGATCAGGGCTAATGTATAACTTAATTGTACCCACTTCATTCTCAAAATTAAATTCAGTGGTTAATCCAACTATATCACCTACACATGCACTTTTAGATACATGCACAAAACATACATGAAGCGCAGAGAGACCACAAACTGCTGATGCTCTACAAGCTAAGCAAATATCTTGTTTAGAACTTGGGGTGCATTTTCCCCTTAGGACATAATACACTAGTGACTGAGTTCCAGAGAGATTTTTAAAAACCCTGTTATGATTACAGATTCTCACTCTGTCCTCTTCCATTCTGCTCTGCCCTAAAAAGCTGGTGCACATGGGTCTGTACCAACTGGGCCCCTTGTTCTTGGGCCTCTATCTGGGCCTACCCAATGGGGAGGGAAGACTAAGGTATAGATGCTGACTCCCCTGGCTCCCTCCCACGAAGCCAGGGATGGCTGTGTCCTCTCCCACAGGTCATCTGGCTAGGGGATCCTCCCACCGACCTCTCTTCTCCAGGTTTTGATGACTATTCCTCTCATTGCCACTCTCCAGGCTACTGTACTATCCCTTGTGCCTTCTCTACAGCCTGTTTATTTCTTTATAAATAATCCCTTCATTAAACTCTCCTAAATTACCCAACTTGAGTGTACTGCCTCTTCCTTCCCTGACTCATAAAAGATTCCTTTGTAGACTACTCCAGGAAACCAACTACCAAAGCGTTGTCCCATAGGAAAACTCATTTCAAAGAACAAGTCAGATGGCCAGGAAAGCACCCACTCCCAATGTTGCCCCAGCAGAAGGGGTGCTCACCCCATTGTGTTGGCTAGATCACAGTGAACTGTCCTATGCTCAAGTCCCAACATGCCAGGATTTGATGGACCCATATTGGGGGTGGGGTGAGACGTCAGGCACTGCGAGCAGCAGCAGCAGCACACATGGTCAGACAGAGGTCAGTCATCATGCCATACATAGCAATTGATCTTTACTAAGGTTTATAAGTGGAAGGTACTATAGTTTGAGCATGGGCATGTGCATAGAAGTAATACCTCAGTTCATAAATACTTCTATTTATTAACAGTTCAATTCACAAACATTGTTTGACAAGCTTTTGCTTCTGTTTGCAAACTCCATATTGGGTGACAAACACAACCAACACTGAAATAAATTAAGTTCATGAACTGAGGTACCACTGTAATATCTCACTCATCATGGATATATAGAATGCCTTTTATGCACCAGGCATTGTGCTTGGAGGAACTTGAGTCTTTAACTTTCAAGACAACCAAGAAGTAAAAATTTTACTTATAGATAAGGAAACTGCTATCTTTTTGTCTATTCATCTATTTAAACACCATATAAAATAACCAGCAATTCCACTCTGAGCTTAAAAGTACAAATGAGTAAAACTCAACTTCCTCCAGAAGCTGACTCAAAGATTTTAAGTGTTTCACCTGGAAAGTTTCCTGAGAGACTATGGCAGAAATCAGTGATTCTCCACTACATTCTCAAGATATGCACTCCACTCTATTCTTTATCAATGCATAAGCCATTCCACATTCTCTAGTTGGCAATAAACACAGCTCCAAGAGTGCTAATGAATCTCTCATGTTATAAAAGGAATTGGTCCTAAGGGGTCCTGTCACATCCACTATGGAACCAGTCACATTACCAAAGATACATGGGGAGCTTCTGCGATAAAGGGTGCCACTAGCAGCAGCCTTCAAAGAACAGACCAAGATGGCCAAGAGAAAATGGACACATAGTGAAGGAGAATGATGCATGAAAACAGTGGTTCTCTGTCCATGTCATGTTCAGCTCAGGCTCAGCTCAGTCTGCAGGGAGGCTCTGTAGCTCTCTTTGGCACAAGTGGCTCAGTGGGATGTTACAGACCTTCGGTGGGAGCTGGGCAATGTAACCTGATAATGGGCGTACTTCAAGGACTGGCCCTGTTTTTCCCCCACTCCTTTGTCTATTTCATCCCCTGTGAACTCAGGAAGTCTGGGAGGATTTCTCTATTTCCCCACTACCTCATCCTATGCCCACCTTTCTCACCAACCACAGGGAGCCCTTGGAGCCAGCTGGCCGTCTTCCTGATCCAGGAACAGTGTTACCATGTGTCTTCCCATCCTTTCATACCACTGCATTCAACACCAGTTGCTGATCAACACAGTGTTCTCCCAAGCTCTGATGCCCTGAAAATACCGGAAAGAATTAAGTTATGAAATGCTGTCCCAGTTGAGCTCCCTTGCCCTTGTCTCAGGGTTTGTGTGGCTGGGACAGAAAATACGGCACTGGTATGGCTGCCAAATTTCTCATAAATCCTATTATAGATCCCTAGAGCCTCCCCCTTGTTGGAGCCAAAAACTGACTCATGGGTGATCAGTTTCATGGTGCTGAACCCCCACCCCATGACAATATTATACCTCATCAGCATTGACATACTCTTTTGTAACTGGGTCTTTAAAAGAATTAGGCTTCTTTTACAACTCCTCTCAAAAAGCAGAACTGATGGCACCGGGTAATCCTCTCACCAAGGTCAGAGGCCATTAACTTAAATCTGGACAGTGTACCAGAACCAAGATGCAGGAGAGAAGGTGCTAAGGAATGTAAGAAATGCTGGCACGGGACTTTTCTTTACTCTATTAGATTGCTTTTATATGCACAAAACCATCTAAATGCTCCCCACCAGCACCTCTGAAATGTTACTCATGTCCATAACAATTTTAAATACACAAAAAAATTAAAGCAATATTTGAGGAGGAAATTTTGTGAATAGTGAATTTGGTGACTCCTCTAATTATTTTATTTCACAGCCAATGGAAATCTAACAATATATGCATTAAGAAAGGACTAATAATAATAGTATTAAAATTATAATCGCTTTGCATTCAAAAGTCCCTTTTTCAATTGCTGCACATAATATCTCATTTAATGCTCATAAAATAGATCCACTATTGCTCTCATTTTATTAATAAGAACACTGGAACTTTAAAGGGCCAAAGTAAACAAATATTCAAGTTCACGTGGCTAAAAGTGGCTAAGCCACCTTTCCAGCCAGATTTCTGACCCTGGAACCTACTTTCTTAGTCTCTAAACAAAATTGGACTGGATGGAGGAGACATGAGATTTCATTGGCTCTTACACTGTGTTTTTTCAATTATGTTTCTTTGCCTAACTTTTATCTTTTTGCAGCATTTGAAAGGCAGAAGAGTATGATGAAGTCTCAAAACCATCTAACATTTGCTTTAGTCAGACAGTTGACCTCAAAAGAACTGGGCAGGTTTTTATTTGTTAAATCATACTTTATCTCTTAAGAGAAAGCTGTTGATGCCAAAAAGAAAAAAAAATAGAAAAGAATGTATTCAGTTCAACATAGGTAATGCTGAGAACCCTGGAGTCACACCAGGGTTTCACACATGAGCTGTGACTAGGGAAATAAGGTGGTAGTAACAATGGGTATATGTGTTTGCTGGAGGTGAGGTCAAAATGAAATACAATATCATACCTTTATAAGGAGATTATTTTAAATCCCTTAGGTTTCCTCTAGTTTAAATTTTTTTCAGAAAATTTATTAGCCCTCTCCTGCTAAGCAAAAAGTTAACATTCTTGCACAATTTGTTAACATGTGAGTGCATTCCTTTGTCCTTCATGCAAAGTTTTACTACTTCACATAGTCTGAAATACATATTATTGAAGCTGTAACATAGAATATATGTACAAACATACATACATAATGTGGGAGTAAGCATAGTACAATTAATGTTTTATAATAAATTTTATAGCACATCATATTATATACTATGCCTGCCATAGACATATGAATTATTTTAAAATTGCACAAACGGTGGTGATGTTTTACGTGATTTTAAATTTCCCTTTATATTTTGTGGTTCTCCTAAATTTTCTGCAAAAATTTGTTACTTATGTACTTAGAAAACAAAATGATAATGTATAATAATAATATTATTGTGGTTGTTATTATTATTATTATTATTGTGACAGTATAATTAAACCACTCTCCTCTTTCACTTCCCAAGTGAAAATCTCAAGTTTTTACCTCTGGCTGCATTAATGCTGCTAAGGAAACACTCAGCCTTCTTAAAACCTTCTTTGTCTTCAAAATTGCACATTTCCATGTACACACACTTTCCTAGGATATAGAGAAAGGAATCATGAATTCACACACACATACATGTACACAGCTGATTCAGGCTGGAAAATTTGGACAATGTAGCCTATGTGGCTCAGTTTGACAGATACAGCTTCCAGCAGGTAGAGGGAAGATTGTGGGCCCTGAACGCCAGAGGAGACCAGTCTGCCACAACTCTCTGGGTGCTTATTATCCACCTCATGCAGTTGACAGCAATAGCAGCCAGCCAGTTTGCCCTGCAAAGCGCAGAGGCCATGGCTTCTAGCTGTTCATATGTCTCACCTGCAGAGGAAGCTTTGTGCTAGGAGTGAATAGATGCCTGTTTCCAGGAAGATGGGTGATCGCTCCTGGTACAGTGTATTTTCTCAAGGGGAACACTGGAAAAAGTCTTGGTGAATCAATTGGGCTCCCCTCAATCCGGGACAAGGCTGAGACCCATGTGCCAGCTGCTGGGACTAGCCGGGTGACCCTCAGTTGCACATTTGGGTTAGTTCTTTTGGTTAACACAGTTGGATAATTTAAGAATCTTGTAATTATCTTTAATAAGTTTTCAATATGTGCAAGAGCTAAAAGCAACACATACCCATTACAGCAATAGTTTTGAGCCTAGAACCAGGGTACAGACAAGTAGTCATGTGTCACTTAACAAAGGAGATAGATTCAGAGAAATGCCTCCTTAGGTGATTTTGCTGTCACAGGAATCACGGTATAGTTACAGCTGTCTGCCACTGACCTCAGTGTTGCTATATGGCACATGATCATGTAAGAAATAAACATTACCCCTCCAAGAACTTAGCAGAAGACTGAAAAACATGAAATTATCTGAAACTAGCACAGGAGAGTACATATTTATAATGTATGTAATGAGTATGAACTTTCCTCAAAAGCTTGAATGTAAGAAATAAACCACTTCTTGTTCTTCCAGATCAGATGAATATGGTTCCAAGTTCCAACCAATCTGGCTAGCAGAATATCTAGCATCTGGTTTCCTTCCTACCTCCATTACAGTACAAAAGAATCCCAAGTTCCTAGCCTTAGTCTATGATGAAAGATACAGTTCTACCATCCTGTCTGCTATGAAGCCTGCTGCAGAGGCAGGAGTCAGTCACCCCACAAAAATGCAATGATTTTCAAGTATGGAGCATGCCCCAGGGTGAGCAATGGAAGACCCCATCTCCCCTTTCAGTGTCTCTGTGTTGGAGGTGAGTCTGTAAGATGTCCTGAGATGTCTCCTCTGAGGCCTGCTCCCTCAGAGGTTGTGAGGGTAGATATAGGGTGTTGACATGTCCACTGCCATTGCTTGTCACCCTTCATCTCAGTTTCTCTCCTTTATAACCATGAAAACAAGGCAAAAGTTAGTGTCTCAATAGGATTTTCACAGGTAATGTGTGTTATAGTCTTCAAGCAAAATGTCACCCAAAAGTCACATTGCGTTGAAGGCTGGGTTGCTGGTGAGCTTTAGGGAAGCGGTTGGATCATAAGGGTTCTTCCTTAGACTGAAAATTAATCCACCAATGAGATAATAATTTGATGTCACTATTTGCTTTTTTTGTTTTGTTTTGTTTTGTTTTGTTTTGGTTTGGTTTGGTTTGGTTTGGTTTGGTTTTTCAGTTTTTCTCCGGTACCGGGAACCAAACTCATGACCTTGCGCTTGCCAGGCAGGTGCTTTTGCCACTGAGCTAAATCCCCAGCCCCTGATGTCACTATTTGCAAGTGATGGAAACAGGAGTGGAGCGGAGCTGGAAGGAATAAATCATAGGTCATGACTTTGTTTCCTGACCACTTCCTCTCTGGCTCCTTTCCTTGCTTTCTGCTTCCTGATGGCCATAATGTGAGCAGCTTTACTTTGCCCCACAACACCTTCAGACCCAATGTTTCCACCTCACTCAGGCCTCTGGTAATGGAACCAACTGACCATGAACTGAAACCTCAGAAACCACAAGGCAAAACAAATCTTTCCTCCTTTACTTTGTTTTTCTCTGGTATTTGGTCTAAGTGATGCAAAGCTGACTAACACAATGCTTAATACAAGATAACCGTACTTTTCAAATCACAAGTCTTACTTAAGAAGACATGATTTTGCTATGCAGCACTAGAATGGACTGAATGGAATTAACCAGTAGTTTTTTCCCTATGGTCACTGTAACTTACGCTAACCATATCACATAGTTGGCTGGAAAGCACAGGCTAGACTGACAGGACCCTAGAGAGTGCTTCATTTCCCATTGCCTAGTACAAAATGCCTCTTGGTCTCTGCAGTCTTACTGAAGGCCGGAGCATACACTGTCAGGTCAGCCTCCAGCCATTCCCTCTCTAGTCTTCATGGCACGTGTTCTCTCTCTCTATTCCTCCCTTTCTCCCTTCTCAACTTCCTGTTTCTTTTCCTCCTCTTTCTGTTTCATGTCAGTATTTTTTTTGGTTGTACCTTTCTTCTGAAGTAGGAACTGAGTAAACCTGTGTTTCTAGATCATCTTAAAATTCCCTCTAACACTCACTCTGTAAACACCTGATATTCTTATCTTCCAAGCCCTTGCTTCCAGGTATGTCCTTACCCGAGACACTCTCTGGCAGATCTGTGCACATCCTATGGAGACAAAATGGTGATGGTGAGTTCAGCTTCCCAGAGACCCGGAACTGAGCATAAATTCTGGTTCCAGTGCTTACAAGCTGCAAGACTGTGAACAATCTCCTAACCTTCACAACATCATTTTTTCAACTATGCAATGCCCATTTTTTCCTTTGAGCATGGCTGAGTCTACACTGAGGTGCCAGGTGAATTCTCCACAACTGCAAAGAGATGGCACCACGCAGAATGCTCCCTCTGTCGGAGGGGAAAAGAATGACCAACGAATTCACTGCACCTTGCTTATTCTCATTACAAACTGTTAAGGATGAGAAAAAATAACACATTTTGGAAAAACCACTCAACTTTCTGAAGATAATAGAATCTTCCCTGTCATCTCAAATCCTCTCAAGCTCAATGTTTTAGAATGCAGTTTTATGATAATACTGTTCTAGTTACCTCACGTTCCTGAGCACAGAGTCACTATTTATGAAGCTGTCACCACTTCTAAGAAATAATTTCAGTGAGAACGTCAGTGTGCATCGAAACCATAAAAATTCCTCTGCCAGGAATTGGGAGAAGTCTAGAAGTTTGCAAAACATGAAGCGACTTCTGGTTAGGCCCCAGAAGGGGTCACAGAATGACCATTTGTTTAGGATCTTTAAGGAAAGACAAGATTTAGGAGGACAGAGAGAATTCACGTAGTTAATGAAATTAACTATAGTAAATCATACATGTGAATATGTGTACAATTTAAATATATGTAACAATGTAAATATATTAGTAGTGTATAGAATTATATATACATGTGCTCCGTGTATACACATGCACCTCAGAGGCCTGGGAGTAGAGGCACTCATGTTTTATTAGCAAGGCAAGGAGTGAGTGCACAGCCTGTGTCTGAGGAGGAATGGCCACCTGAGGGAATGAGGGAAGAGTGAGTTTGGGAACGAAGACCTAGGAGGCAGCGGAGGTGGGGCTGCAGATGCCAGTACTAGCCCTGGGCCTGGGCCAAAGCATGCACTCAATAAATACTTGTTTGAGTTGAATAGGCGCCAACACGAATGCTCCTCTAAGCGGTGTGAGGAGCTCTGGTCGGCACTGCTAGACATTCGTGGTTCCCTGTTTTTCCCTTTTGCTCTGCTTTTCATTTTTTTTTTTTTTTTTAATGTTCCTGAGGTCTTTTGTTATTGGTTTTTGTTGGGGTTTTTGTTGTTGTTGTTGTTGTTGTTGTTTGTCTTTTTGAGACAAGGTCTCACTATGCACTTCAGGCTGGCTTTGGGCTCACTTTGTAGCCCAGGCTGGCCTCAAGCTTGCAGCAATCCTCCTGGCTCAGCCTCCTCAGTAACACCTGTAGTAACACCAGCATTCCTCGTCAGTGCTGGAATTACAGGCATGCGCCACCATGCCTGGTTTCTGTTGTTAGTTTTTCCCTACTTTGATAACACCATTCTCTCATATTCTGTACCAGCGGGCACAGCAAAAAGGATCATCAAGACTCAGTTTGTGGTTTCTTCTAACTCAAGTAACAATGATAAAATAAATGAAGAAGGAAAAGAAATAAAAATAGATACACATGTATGTGTTTGGAAAAATTAAGTTGACTTTTTTGAAATAAGGTTTTGCTATGTAGTCCAAGCTGACAGGAATTTACAGTGATCCTCCTACCTCAGCCTGCTGATTGCTGAGAGAATAGACATGCTTCACCATGTCTGGATTAGAAGACCACTTTTTATACATAGGAATTTTAAAAAATTTTTATCTCATCCCAACCTACTATCCAGTTCAGTGTTTTCTTTAAACCAAGTGGTTCTCAGTCAGCAGTGACATTTACATTTGGAAACATTTCTGGCTGTCACATCTGGACAGGTGTTACTGGCACCTAGTGTATACAAACCTGGGCCACTGCCCAATACCCTACAATACTCAGGACAGCCTTCTGCAATGTGTAATTATTTGGCCTCGTACATCATTGTTATCAAGCCTGGGAAGCCCTCTCTTAAACCTTCTTATATTTACTTTCTTTAATAATAAACTACATTTAAGAATAATTTTAGATCTACATAAAAAAGAAGATAGCATAGGGAGTTCCTCTATATGCCATATTCAGTTTTCCCTGTTATTAACTACTTACATTAGTATGGTACTTTTATTACAATCTATGAATCAATATAGACTAAGGTTAGTTATTTGCATGATTAATTAAAGTCCACACTTAATTTGCATTTCCTTAGTTCTTCCCTCGTGTCCTTTTTCTATCCCAGGAGCAGGTCCTCATGCTGCATCTTATTTGATTCTTTACTTCCTCCACTCCTCTTGGATGTACAAGAAACTTTAATGAAGTTTCCTTTTTGCTTACCTGGACAGTTTTGAGGAGTACTGGTCCAGTGTTTTGTCTAGTGTCTTTAACTGAGATTTCTTTGCTGTTTTTCTCTTGATCAGTCTGGGTGCACACAGATAAAATGCTGCCGCATCACATTATTTCAGCAGTATATTCGAGACATAGCAATACCCTTGTCTCAAAAACGAAGTATGTTCTGTCCACATGACTTACCACTGTTGTTGACCAGGGTCACCCAGCCAAAGTAGTGATGGTCAGGTTTCTTCAATGTGAAGTTACCTTTCCCATCTCCTCTTTCCAAGTTGTGCCCCTTGGAAGGAACTCACTATGTACAGCCTGAGAACACTTGAGAACTGGGAAGTTGTTTTCTACTCCCTTGCGAATGGTGAATTTTTTTTTTCCTGCAGTATTAGAGATTAATCCAGGGCCTTCACACTTAGCTACCTCCTCAGTCCTTTAGTTTTACTTTTTCTTTTGAGGGCAGGGTCTTGCTGAGTCATTAAGTTGCCCAGGCTTGGCTTGAACTTGTGATCTTCCTGCCTGTACCTCCGCAAGAGCTGGGATTACAGGCAGACACCACCACATCAGCCTTGATAATGGCTGTCTGTTCTCTCCAACTCATTCAATCATTTATTTATTCTGTATCAACTATTTGTTCTGTAGTTTGGGCTATTATTTTCTTGCTCAACTTTCTCCCCCTTTGGTCACTGGCAGCTCTCCATTATGAAGCTGTTCATTGCAGCATTGCTTGTTTTAGAGCACTTCCTCATTTTTCTGGTAACACAAGATAGATACTCTATGCCAGGGAAGGCAAACCTTTTAGAGCTTTCAATGATACAGAGAGCCTGCTGTGGCACTTCTGCCATAGCTTCACCACCACTGTGTTACACTTATCTTGTATATTTCCTGCCCTCGTTCAGACATTTATCCAAGGAGTCCTTTTATTGAAGAATGATAAGGCATCATTACTACTGAGACTATGTTCACTTTTCATCCCAACAAGAAACCTAAGCACATAGTATGCATTTCTTGTTTGTTTGTTTGTTTTTTGGTTTTTCTCCGGTACCGGGAACCGAACTCACGACCTTGCGCTTGCCAGGCAGGCGCTTTTTGCCACTGAGCTAAATCCCCAGCCCCAGTATGCATTTCAATATTAGGTAGTAACAATAATACATGTGTATGATCTAGAAACAAAAATAATTAATAAATTGGGAAGATGCATGCTATTTTAAAACCCATATTCAATGACAAAAATGCTTGGTGACTACTGCTGTAGAACAGGGTTATTAATAGGGCTCAATGCTAGCAAATCTGTCTCTGTGAGTCCTTACTACAATGTCATATTCCCACGCAAAGGATTCTATAGCTGTGGAGTTGGGTGTTCATTTCCCAGCCATGGATAGCAAGGAGTGGCTTCCATAGCTCCATCTCTCATAGTCCATAAGGGTCCTCAGGAGGAGCTGGTGATGTGAACTCCACACTACCCAGACACAGCAGCTATTGTAACAGAACAGAGGGACAGGAGCCTGGAATGGGTGGGAAGGAAGCTAGGGCAAGGACACTGATTGCTTTAGCTGAGCTGACTCTGACCTTGAACTGGGCAGAACAGCTCAGATTCCTCCCTGCCACCTACCTTCCACCAGGACCTCAGGCACTTGTCTTTTGGTTATGTATCCCCTTTCATCAGCAGCACCGAGGGAGACACGAACATCAGTCAGCATCTCTCAGGCCTGAGAACAAGAAACTAAACACTCTAACACTCTTCTACTGCTGGGAAGAGTAGCTTGAGTGTGTGTGTGTGTGTGTGTGTGTGTGTGTGTGCGCGCGCACGCGTGCATGCACAGGATCATGCACTATAACAGAAACCTTGAGAGGACTAATGAGGAATGAGTCAGTCCTTCACCTTCCCCACCCACGGCATCCCCGGGCCACGCACAAAGCAGTTGGGCCCTGTAGTTAAACAGGTAAATATTGAATCCCTTGTTTCTGTTTTTCAAAAACACATTGGACAGTAAGTGGCCTTACTTTTGAAGAGAACGTTTCCAGAAACCCCGCTGCTACTCCTGGCTACAAACATGGCAAACAATTGCTGACTAAGGCCAGAATTTGATCTTGGTTTTCAGATCAACCATAAACTTGTTGGGGCATTGGCAGCAATTTTGGTGTTGGCCCTGTTAAACGATGGACTGGGTGGGAAAGATCCTGAAGATTCCATTCTCTAAGATAGGATTGGGTCACCCTGGAAAGCAGCCTTGCACCTGGGAGGGGCTAATCCTTTTGTTGACTTTCTTGATCTAGGGAAGAAATGACATTACTTATCATGTCTGCAGTGTCCAGTGTCCTGACCTGAACTCTCACCCCAGGTCTGTGAGGACAAGCTCGTGAACGCTTGCCCCCAGAAATGCAGTGGCCAAGTGGGGGCCACAACCTACTTTGCACTGCTTCCTCTTCACTCTGCACTTCACAGAGAAACCCCAAGTCTCCAGGGCTAGTCTCCTAGCAGCTGGAATTTAAGCTGAGAAAAGTCCCCCAGGCCCAGCCCTTTCTCCCTACAGCCCCACTGTCCTCAGGAACACTCCTTGGCCACAGTCTGGCCTAAGAAACAAACACATTTCTGTCAGAGAATCCACAAGGCTTCAGGTTAGGGTTAAAAGCATAGAAAATCATAGTATCAGTTATCATAGTCGCAGCCCTAATGGTACCCTAGTCAAATCACTGCTGATTAAAACCAGGCTTGTTAATAAACCACAGGCTTTATTTCCCCTCAAATGTCTATAACCACTTTCTTCAACCCCTATTAAAAGGCAAAACCTAAAGAAAAACACAGCTTTAGAGCCAAGTGCAGTGCATTCCCCAGAGGAGAAAAAAGTGAGCAAGAAAGAAACAGCTCTTTTCTCCTCACCTTTCCCCCACTTAACAGAGTCAAAGCTGTTTAGTAACTAAAGAGAGAAGTCAGAACGCAGGAGGGAGTTATCAGTGGTCTGCAGTGCAGGATCAGCCCAGCACGGGCCTCCTCCTCCGCCTCCTGCGCGAAGGCCTTTGCCAGTCATTCCCCGCATCTGACTCACATCCTTATTACCTCCTTCTCCTCTCACTTTCCCCCTAAGGAACTGATTTTTCCTCCCATCTAAGCCAGAAAGAATTTCTCTGGATTAAGGGGACTGATGAAAGCATTTTTAATATTTGAGTTCAGGTTTGCAAGCTCCGTAAAACCAACTGTTCCCATTGCCTGCTTTGTCCTCCTGGCCTGCCTTTGTCAGTCGTTTCTCCCCTTCTTGAAGGGCCCTGCCCAGGTGGGGGTCTCTGGCCCCCAGCAGCTTCCCCTGCAGGACTGCCTGCTCTCAGGCACTCTTTCTGCTGCTCCCAGATGCAAGGCATAACATCTCTCAAGAATCTTTCAGAACGCAGTGGAGGGACGCACATGACATCTTTCATGTTGATGCCATCTATCTTTCAAGTAAAGACTGGTTTGACAGCGTGTTGAGCAGCTCAGAGGGGAGCATGCTTCAAGCCCGGAGGGGAAAGTTTTGACAATTCATTCCGGGGAAAACTGGAACGTTCCCCACCCACCCTGCCTTTGACTAATAGGAGATGGAGAGGGGGAGGCAATGTCTTCCCAGGACAGGAAGATAATGGCCTTTGTTCTCTACTCTTCCCTCATCTGCATCCCTGTTACAACACTGCTTTCCCTTGCTCCTCAAATTAATATAGTTCTATCCACTTTACCTTAAATTCCAGGAACCATGAAATTACCACCGTAAACAGGCTTTTTGTGGCATAACCCTGCCAGGAACTACTCAGTGCAGCTCAATTAAATAGTCCTTGAGAAGTAAAAGGCCTAGTGTAGAAAGGGAGAAGAATCCCTTTCAAGCGGGCTACAGCTTCTTTTCTGCCTTGGGGTCTGAGATCTGACCCCTCCTTTGGGAAGCTTTCTACACCAGGCAACCATCTCACCCTGTCCTCATACCACAAGTCCCTCTGGCTTCCCAGCGAAGTCTCATTTCAAAAAAGTAGAAAATTCACCCCTACTAAATGTGACATTTTCCATCTTTTTTTATATTCAATCACATCACCAGCCACAGCCACAGCATAGTTATTTTCACATGATGGAAATGTACCAAATGACAGATTGGGGTGTGTGTGTTTGCGAGCATGATAAATGTCACCCCAAGGTGTAACACCCAAAACAAGTTGGCTAACGCAGAGCAATGAATCACTCGAGAAAATTGCCCTGTAATGGAGAGATAAACACTCTTGTCTAGATAAGTAGATTTCAGGCTGAGTCTATTTTTCACAAGAGGAGTGCTCTAGCATTTTAGTAATTAGAATAACTAATATTTCCATTTTGAACGTGATATTTTTTAGCACAGGAAAACCAAAACATTGTTTCATTGGTATTTTTCCAAAAGACTAGGAAAACTCACACACTTTATGCTGGGACCTTCTTTCCTGTAAAGCACAGTATCTTGACGATAGTCCCATGAGATGAGCATTACAAATCAAATGAGGTGGAGAAAGACCGTGTCACCATCACCCATCATGAGATCGTCAGTATCATTGCAATACCTGCTCTTTATTTGCACCAACTTTCGTCTAGGGACTGGCTGAGGTATTTTATAAGCATAAAACTTACTAACCTTATTAATAATGCAACAAAGTAGATATTTCGGGTATCCCCATGAGCAAATAAACTCAGAAGATTTGTGCCCTTAGCCCCAGTAACACAGTTAATGAGCTGTAGGCTTTAGATTCACACAGATGCCCATGATGTCTCCAAATCATGGTGCATTCCTTTTAATGTCCACCAGTTCATTGATACTCCTTACATCAAAAGACAGGCACCAATTTTTCTTCCCTCAAAAGTAAGGTGCACTTAAGGACCCTCTTCTGAAGAAGAAAAAGAAACTCTCTCTTTCTCTCTCTCTCTCTCTCTCTCTCTCTCTCTCCCCCTCTCTGTCTTTCTCTATCTCTTTCTCCCTTTCCCTCCCCCTTCCTCTCCCTCCTTCCCTCTCTCTCTCTCCACTCCTGAGGCAGCCAGCTGTGCCATGCAGTTGTTCAAGCCTCCCATGGAGAGATTCCTCTGGCAAGGGGTGAGGCCTCTGACATAGGCACTCGGTAGAGCCTCCTAGTTGCAGGTTCTCCAGCTCCAGCCACACCTTCTGGGGGCTACATACCTTGATGACAACCTGACTGCAACCTCAGGAGAGATCCTGCACCAGAATTCATTATGCAATAATAAATAACTCGTGTTTTTTTCAAAATCATATTTCTGCCAAAGCAACTGCATTTGCCCCTGCAAGTCTAGTGGTATACAGTGTTACTTAGACATGGAAGTGAAAGCTTTTTTTGTCTTCTCAAGACATAGCACTGTACCAAGCACGTACCTTGTGTTCTGGACTTCACATCTTGTCACTATGACCACACAGAGAATCAGGAGCACTGAATTTGGCCATCTGCAGTTGAACCCAGTTTCTCATGATCCAAATCTTCTGACGTCTCCGAACAAGGCAATAGGAATCTCATTCCACTGGCCCTGCCATTTTATCCTGTGACCCTTTGTACTTGGCCAGCAAGCCTGGACCAAGCACACAGACTGTCCTATAAGTTACATTAATACTCTCAAAGCAATTTTTAATCACTAAAAAATCTCCCTCATATGAATTAAATGACCAGACACGTCCTTCCAGTGCCCACAGAAGTCTGATTTTCAAACTTCCCTGGTGATATTCAGACATCCCTACACTTGAGTATCTCAGCGTTATTCTGGCTTCCCTGGGGCCTAGCCAAGACTTTTTGATAAAAACATAAAACTGGCCTGAAAAATGTGTACCCTGTCAGTGAACCTGCTCTCCCTCACACACACACCCCATACACACAATCCAAGATGGCCCAGCTGAAAAGTTCAAAGAACCTGGACAAGTTTCCAGGCTTCATCAGGACTTCAGAGACACCCAAATTCATTCTGCTGTCTCTCCAATGCATTAAAGTTCTTGCACAGAAAATTTAGAATGTGGAGGCTTTGCCTCTCTACAGAACTGCAAATAAATTATCCCAAGAGACGGTCTCCTCGATGAATAAACACATGACTTTCATTTGCCTAACTCTGCAAAAGTGCTTTTAAAGTAATCCAGGAAAATCTCCCTGGACCACAACATGCAGGCTGCTGCTCCATCCTAGCTTAAGGGGAGCACACACTGTGCTTCTTCCCGTCGCATTTTAATCAAGTGCATCATAGCATGAGAGGACTCAGGAACTACTTTTCTCCAGATGGTTTTCCATCCCACTGTGGACTCCACTGAGAAGGAAATGGAACAAGATTTCCCAGTTTAGGACTTTAAATTGATTTGTTTTCCCTTGGACTTGGTACGTGCTGACCTCACTTTCACCAAACTCCAAGAGACTCTGAACAGCTACCATGCCATACAAGATCCAGTGCTCCTGGCATCATTCATCCTGCCAAAATAAAAGGAGCTTTCTCTCCCCAACTGTAGGGTGCGGACTTGAATAAGCTAAGGCTGGAACAAGGCCTTGAACTTCTTTTGTGCTAGATTCCTAGTAGCCATGCAATAGGACAGTTTGAATCCAGAAAGTATACCCCTATAAGCTTTTTATTCTGATTTTGCCCAGTTCATATCCATGCTGATTGGAAAGTGTGATAGTGGCTCAGGTAAAATGAAGGCTTTCTCCACACACCACACTCCCACTGCAGCAGCAGCCGGCGAGGACACTTTAAAGCTCACGTGTCTCTTCAAGATGATGCTTCCATCTTCCATGTGCTTCTGATGGTAACAGTTACCCTCAACCCTCTCCATCATCAAGCACAGAGCTCAGGAAAGAAACAGTCTTCCTGCTGATGGCATGCTTCATCCCAGAACTGCTCCCACAGACAGTGCTGGTCTGCACCAGATAATGCCACTTACCAAACCCTAACACTTCATCCCATCTAATGCTCATAACAATCTTATTAGTCCTGTTTAATAAACTGAAAGTGAAGATGGGAGAGGCTATGTAAGGTGTCCAAACTCACAAGCCCCAGACGAGAACAAAAGGATAGACACTGAATCCCTCTGTCATTTGATAATCCGTAGTTGCTGTCCTGCAGAAAGGGATGTCCCGGAAGAGGGTGCAGTTAACGTGGTGGAATGGACTGCTGGGAGGACCGGACAGGGGACTTCCTGGAGTAAGGGTGCCTGCTGTGGTCCTCGAATGATGAGTAGCTACTGACAGGGCTGACATAGAGAGAGGAACAATAAGCCAGGTGTGGTGGAGCACTGTAGTCTCAACACTCTGGGATGCTAAAGCAGGAGGATCACAGCTTCTATCCTGGATAACTTAACAACTTAGCAAAACCCAACTCAAAATTTAAAAAGAAATTTTTCAAAGGGACTGAGAATGTAGCTCCTCTCAGAGGCCCACTCAATATCTCCAATATTGAGAGGAAGAGAGAGAGAGAGAGAGAGAGACAGAGAAAGCAATCTGAGGGGATGGCCAGCATGTCACAAAGGCCTATGGAACACAGCCTGGTTTGGCATGCCCGGTTTGGCGTGCCCAGGGTAACAACAGTATAGAGCACCTGAGAAGACAGACAGGGCTGACAGAGAGGGTGGCCAGATGGCCCTGGAGCAGATTTCCAGGGCTTCTTCCACTACCTGAGGACCCTCTCTTATGTCCCTTGAGGATGGTCATTATAGCTATGTCTTAACAAGATTCCTCCTTGAGAAGAGTGGGGGTTGGAAGACCACGGTCCACTCTGGGTAAAGGTAAAGAGATTGACAGGAGAGATGAAAAATACAACGAGGAGCTAAACTTAGTAGACACATGAGCTTGGAGGGAAAGCAAGTAGTGCTGGAAAGAAACTTGGATTTCAGGGCCACAATAATATTTCTGGATGGATAGTTATGACTTCAAGAATGCAAGGAAAAACAATCCATTTCTTTTTTGTTGGGGGGATGCAGATATAAATGTGTATCATGCTGTGTTTTCCATGAAACACTGACATTTTCCATCTGGATGTGCTGGAGGCACCTCAAAGGAGACGTGGGAGGTGCTGGCTGACATGTCGCCATCCGTCTGACTCTGAAACCCTCCTGGGGAGAAGCTGGTATCCAAATCTCTCCCATCCCTGGCAAGCCCGGGAGAGAAACCGGCAGGCTGCCTGCACTATCTTGCGGAAGTCCCAGAGTTCTCAGGCTGAAGACTTTTGCCTCCCTTAACCTTTTGTCTGCTTTTCAGCACTTGGTGCAGGGTCCCAGCCAGACTCATGGCCCAGGAAGCTGTGTACAGGGTGTGCCCAGGACAGCCCTGTGGGACCCTGGGCCCTCTGCCCAGCTAAGCCTGTGACTAGATAGAGACACAGCAGGAAGATCTGTAGTTTAATAAACTAATATTACTTTGGCACCTACTATGCACAAGTCACTGCACAAAACATTAGTTCTTGAAGCTAAGAGTGTAGTCCTTGACCTCCAGGAGCTCAAAGTCTGTGCAGATCTAAAAGGAAAAACAGGGAGCAACTGAGAACAAGGAGATCAGGGGAGTCGCACTCAGAAACAGCAAAAGGTGAGGTTTTCCTTGTCCAAGGTCAACCACACCCTATACCTAGATGTCTCCCCAAAGCCTCCTGCACTCACACATGGGCTTTGAGGAGCTGGTTGGATTATAGGTCCATGACACTTGAAGGGTATTAGTCCACTGTTGTGTTTATAGCTAAGTGTGACTTAGCAAAGATTTGTCAGGGGAAATAGTCATGGGGGTGTGGCCTGGAAGAGTCTACCTTTGTCCTTCCTCCCCTGACTCCTTTCTGCATTTTGCCCCCTAATGCCATGAGCTGTTTCTCCTCTGCCAGGACCCTCTCCTATGCCGCTCTGCCTTGGAGCCAGGTGACTATTCACTGTAAGCCAAAATAAACCTTTCCCCCTTCAAGTTGTGGTGTCTGGCATTGTGCCCCACTGAGGAGAAAGCAACTAAGACACCATCAAAATCCTACTCAGGTCAGGAACCAGGGCACAATGAGGGAAGATTCCATCTTCATCCCAGGTCTGAAATACTCACCGCTGTTGTAGTCCCCATCACATAATCGTCACAAGTGAACAGAGTAAGTTACTTGGCAGTCGTTTGCTTCATGCTTGTGTCCCTAAAGGACTGAGTACAGTCATCCCTTGGTACCTGCAGGGCTTTGTTCCACCACATCCCATACTAACACCTAAGGCTGCTCACTTCGCTTGTATAAAATGGCAGAGTTTGCGGAGAATCTATGCCTATCTGATCATCGTGTTAAATCATCTCTAGATTACTAATAATATCAAACAAAATGTACACGTTGTTAAATAGATTGTGCTATGTTGTTCAGGGAATAATAACAAGATGAATTGACTGTGTATGTTTTCAGTACACAGTTTTTTTCAAATAGTTCCGACCCATGGTTAGTTGATATGGAATACACAAATATGAAAGGTAGACTGTCTTGTTCATCACATATCCCTTTGCCTACAGTAGCTTTAGATATGTGGTTGGTGCTAAAGGAAATACTTACAGAAGTAAATATTGCTAGGAAATTAGAGGAGAAAAGAGATGGCATTTTAGGCAATGTAAAAGCACTGTCCCCAGAGAAGCCACCCAACAAACTCCTCCTTCACCATCCAGAGGCTGAGTACGAAGCAGTTCACAAATCAGACTTCATCTGGCAAGCCCTTTCCTCAAGCATTAAGTCTCTCACAAAGATTATCACCCCAAGCAGTACAAACAAAGTAATCTGCCTTGACACAAACACACACAGTAAATATTATTCATCTTCCCATGCTGCTTTCCCTGTGTATTTCCCCTCTTGGTTTTTCATTCCTGAGGCCTTATCTTCTAAACATGGCCTATTCACAAGTAATCAGTGTCTGTCACAAATTCTCCAGCTTGTGAAGTCTAGATCGTGACTCTGGCCGCTTCTGATGGCCTGCTCTATTGATAATATGGCAATAGAGAGCAACTAGAAGTCCCTCCTGTCTGAAGTGCATGGGCATGAGCTATACATGCATCCAACATTTAGGGATGCACCTAGAATAAAATGTGTCAAGTTGCAAAACTACAAGATGAGCTGATATAAGAGACTGTATATTACAGGAAGCTGGAGATGTGCTTCTGGAAGATGATGGCACATATTGCCCATCGTTGTTGAAAGCCTGCCTCCTTGGCATGTGGCACTTGGTAAGCACTCAGGAAATGTTTGATAAATGTAGCTAAATACACATGAGCTCTGCAGAGTCTGGTGGCCACCATGACAAACACTTATGAACAGATGTTTTCATCCTCAGAGAACTTATTTTGTAAGACCACACTCTAGCAGGTGGAGCTGAAAACATTAATATGCTTCTCAGAAATTCCCTCTTGGTTCCAGACATTGCAGAGTACCTTCCACACCCACACGTACTCATTCACTCATGAGTGTGCAGCTCACACTTAGTGCACATGGAAGCATCAAATAAACCAAGGATAATCCAGCAAAGGTGGGAAGCAGTGAGAAAAGCTCTTACTCTGGGAGATTAAGGATGTAGTCAAGACTCCTGCTAATTAGAGAAACAGAGACTCAGGCATCCACTGGGCACCACCCCAAGCCTAGCTTCCTCCACAAAGATTCTGGTCCTGACCCTTAGCCTTAGATCTTTCTGAGAGCCCAGCAGGAGTTGTCTGACTGAGGGTGGCATGCGCGAACTCTAGCATGATGACGCCTGTTTCTCCAGAGCTACGAACTCATGAGATGGGGAGCTCAGTCTTTTACACCTTTGCATTTTCAAGCCCGTCAATAGTATGTGTTTCTTATTGCTCCAGAATAAAATCCAAGCAGCAGGCTATCCCTGGCACCGCCTCCTCCCTTCCTCATACCCTGTGCCATACTCACCCTTGCTTTCTTCAAGCAAGGTCATCTTTCCCAGCCCTTGCATAGCCTGCACCCTGCACCTCCTCAGACAGGTGTTTCCTGACCACCAGCACTTCACACCCAGGACTCTCTGCCTTATGACTTGCATGGGAGACTGTGCATGCTGTGGTCTAGAATAATGTACATGTCTGTTTTCTCATCTATTCTGAGTGTTTCCCTCACAGGGATGTAAACTCGATAAAGAGCACTTCCCAGTCTGTTCCGTTTTCCTCTATAACTCCAACCTTTAGACCTGGGCCAGTGCATATCAGGTAGTCAGTGGATGATCAAGCAACTCAGAATAGGTATGTAGACAAAGACACGGTCACACTCGGGCTTCAGACATGTCGTCATGTGTAAGACACTCCAAGAGTACCTGGCACAGAGAAACTACGCAGCACATGCTATAGCGCATCATTTTTCTGCTGTTAGAATGATGGCTATCTTAGATCGTCCAAGCCTCCTCTTTCTGTATCTTTGTTTTTCCTCCTTATAAATTTTGCTCAAGCATCAGCCTTTCTCTGTCTCACTGCTATTCCATCTACTTTTCCCCTTCTCTCTACACATGTGAATCTTTATGTGAATGACGATCATACTTCCAAAGTCATGATCCTCCCAGTGATATTTGGCCTTTAGAGTTCAGCTGTGCCAAAGAGAACACAGACTGAAGAATTTTCAACACTACTGACAAATTGATAAATATCTTTCACTGCTTGTTTTCAGTTTCCTTGATATCATAGCATGATAATATCACAGCTTACACATCAGCTCCATCCTTAAAAGTCGGTGCCAAAGACTCAGCTTCTGGCCAAAGGCTAACGATGACCTAAGTCTCCCATATAAGCTAAAATTAAACATCAGGTGAAAAAGTGAACGAAGGAAAGTACCCTTGCTCCAGCCCAGTGAGCTTCCTAGGCCTCGGTCTGTGTTGTTTTCCCTGTACTCTTCCGGGCACACTGTGCCCTCCCTGCGAGACCTCTCCCAGACCCAATGAAACTCTCTTTGAAAGTAAAACCTTATGTCACTCATTTACACTTTAGCCAAGGTACTACATTTATAGAAGTTCTTGTCTCTTACATCCCATTTTTAATTATAAAATGAAAGAAAGGCATTGGGAAAGAAATGTTACCAATCTCTCAACAGACAGGCCAGAACATACTTGGGAGAAGCAGGGGAGATTCCTACTCTCTATCACTTGCCACAGGTCCACCCGACAGGCTAGAAAAGCTAACCTGGCCCCTGGTTCCACACTGCCTTGGCTGTATTCAGGCTCTGAAGATCTCTCTGAAAGGGGATGTGCTTGGGTTACAAGAAGATAGCTGGATCTGCTAATCACAGTACTGTTAGGTGTGCTAATTAGATTGGACAGCATTGTGTTGTTCCCACTCTTTTGTCTACATGCTAGAGGAATAAAATGGACTGCAAGATCCTAAGACACTTCTAGCACATTCTAAACAGAATTAATGCCCTGCTTATGCTCAGAGATGCTAATATTTAACTGGCCTATTTTGGAGCAGTTGCTCCCTTTTCTGACGTATTAACACATCTGTTCTTCATATAAATTTGGCTTTAACCCCTACATTGTTAGACTGCTCTCTGTGGCTTCTCTCCAGCACGTGACAGCATGGACTGTTCAGTTCTTTGTTATGTGGAATTGCTCATTTCACCTCCTCGGCAGTCTCTGACTGTGGGCTGAACATGGGGTCTGGGATTTAGACCAGATTTCCCATAAATTTTGTTTCTTCAGTGAGAACACATAAGCCTCTCTCCTCTCTGTATGTTTTGGTGGGAGGGTGAAACATACTGGGAAATAGTTCCCAACCCTCCTCAGGAGGGACAGGGACAGCTTAAAGAAGTAAGAGCAATGCTGAGGCTGGGCTAAGAGAGTTAGGAACCCAAACCATCTATCCTTGTTAGTCAACCTCCCTCTTCCTTAATTACAGGAGAGAAAGACTGTCAACATGAATTGCTCATTTCATAGAGAATATCATGGGCTCTAGAACTGTAGCCTCAGGACCTCTGAGCCAGTGTTTCCACTCTTTGTCACAAAGGCCCACTGCTCAGTCACTTCTCAATGCCTGCCTGTTCAGGAGGTGATGGAGCTGGACTCAAATTCAGGTTTATGCCTTTAGTTCATGATTCTTTAAACACTAGAAAGTTTAAGAGTTTCTACTGTGGAGAATGTATGTGTGCTTTGCTGTTGCCACATCTACAATGCATAAAGTAAAATAGAAAGTTATGTCACATTCTAGAACATTAAGGCAAGATTAGGCCATTTTTTCCTCTAAGTGATTAAGAAAATGTGTGATCTCACACCCATGTGGAAGTAAAAGAAGCTGACCTCCTAGGAGGCTGAGGCAGGAGGGTCATGAGTCTCAGGTCAGTGTGGGTTACATAGCCAGACCTTGTTTCAAATGTATCCATACATATAAAAATACATACATACACACATAGATAGATGATAGATGATAGATAGATAGATAAATCCAACTCATGTGAACCTAAACTAAGAAAATATGATGCTGGTGCCTTTTATGTATTATTTGTCTCATTGTTTATAAATAAAAACTAGCACAATAAACAAGGGGTATTATAAAATATGAAAGTTTCCAAGTACAATCAGTTCATTTCTCTCATCTGCATTCAGAACATCTTTTCAGAAGGGATATCTGTTTCTAGCCCTCATCTCTCTTTTACTTCGGTTAAAATGAAGTGTTCCAGTCTCCATGTACAGCACAGATTGTAGCCTTAAGCGTTTGCAGTTTGAAGTGTAATCAATGTCAACAAGGCTGAAATTCAACAGACTTAGGAGAGGGGGAACAGTTGTGCGCTCTGGGTAGTTTTCACTCTGACAGTGGTTCCTGGTTGTGGACGCTAAATGCTATGAACTCCATGTAAGCTTAGAGACTCTGCTGTGTGGAGCTGGGAGCAGGCATGGCCAGCTGGCCCTCACCGTTCCAGCTGCAGTCACGAGATGTTTGCAGAGCTGCTGCTGGACACAGTGGACTCTAGAAAGTGGCTGTGCTCTTCACCCCTTCCTGCATTGCTCCTCAGAGATATATCACTTTCAGGATGAACACCAAAGCCAAGATCACCAGGGGGCCACCTCTCTCCTCATCTGGGGTGATTTTCTCCTCGGGGTTTTGATAGGGAAACCTAAACAAAGTAATTGCTGAGTTTGGCTTGTTCCTGATAGTCCTCCTCTTCTGTCATCCAACTGTCCACTTCTTGAGTCTAAGTCATGCAACCTGAGGCCACTGGGCAGCCTGGCTCTTCATACAGTTCAGAGAACACCACATTGCACAGAATTAAACATTTCTAGCAATCTACTCACTCACTCACTCAACAATTAATTATTACACAACCATATTCTGTTAAGCACTGAGACATAGTTCCTGCCCTTACTTTGGTTTACACTAGAAAACAAAGACACAACCAGTACACAAGACCACATACTACCATTTAGATTAATAGGCATATGTGTGTATACACACCCACTGCACATAAGGATACAATTTAAAATTGTGATATATGTTACAAGATGAATATTTTAAATGCTATGAGGAAGAAAAATTGAAGAATCCTACCTTATTTTAAGGATCAATAAAAGGAAGAGAAATTTCACCTAACACACAAAAATTGAGGCGGTGTCAGTTCCTAAATGGAGGATGAGAGGTCCAGGCATGCACGGGGGTTCTTCAGAGAAAGATAACCAATACAGTACACTCTAAATGGTTGCTAGCTCTAAGAGGACATGTGTTAGATTGACTTACATGATTAGAGACAGGTCTGTAAGCCAGTCCAGGATGCTGAAAACCTTAGAACAAGAGGGATGAATGATGCAACCCTACAGGCACATGTGAACACCCCCACGGACTCCCTGGGAAAAGTCCACATTCAAAGGGGAGTTTGGAGTCAGATGTTCAAGAGCAGAGGTCTGAGTATGAGTGCGGGTTTCCCTCTTCTGCTTTGTCCTTCCGTAGGTGTCCCCAGACTATTGGATGGCACCACCTACATGCATGGTGAGTTTTCCCACTCAGTCCATCAACATGCCTGCCATTCTTCTCTGGGAATGCTATCATCGACACACCCAGAGCATTCTAGGCATCTGTCAGTCCAATCAAGTTGACAACCAAGGTTCACCATCACAGACAGAATGGCTGATATATGCACAGGTTGTAAGGAAGGAAAAGTGGTTTAGCCAGTTTCTGAATTTCAAGCTCACCATCCCTTCCTTCCTTCAGCTTTTCTGTGTTTCTTCCCCTTTACCCTATACGTGTGTTCTCACACACTGTCTTGCTTTTCTTCTGACATCAATCTAAGTCCTGTTGGGTCTCAGAAGTTCTGAGGACATTGTCCAGATTGTAAGCTCCTCACACCAGACTGTCCCTGTGAAGAGTCCAGTCATCTCTAGAACATTAGTATTTGAGAGCACATTTTTTGCAAACCAACATATCTTAGTTAATGCACTCAACTTGGCTTTGTCCAAGAGCAAAGCTTCTATACAGACACCTTTATTATATATCTGAAAATTGTTTGCAAAGACCCATGGGAAGACAGCTCTTTAGAACCACCAGTTGTGGTGATATTGAGAGAATGTACAGGTATATAAATACCTTGATCAACGGATTTCTTTTATCTTTTTCTTTCTTAAGTCAAAGTAGCCTTCAATTAAGAAGGATCTCCTTAAAATTTCTTAATCTGAGAGCCTATAAAATGAAAGACCATGATGACCTTCAGAGCGCCTGTGCAGATCCTAAGATTGCACACAAAAGTACCCTCTAGTGTGAATGCACTTTTTTGTAGGTCAGAGGGTCAGGCACAGATTTCATTAGATTCATAAAGAGATTCATCATTGTGTGAAAGCTGAATACTTGAATAGGACACAAAGATGCTATTGTGCAGGAAGAGATCTAGCTCTTGTCCCTTCACCCCATGTAAACCTGATGAAACTCCAAAAGAGGCTTGTCAAGCTCCCTAGGCTCTGAAGAGCGCTGTTTTAAAACCCTTTCTACAATTACAATTTAAATAAAAATTAAATCCAAAGTCTTTGAGCTATTTGTTGCCCCTAGACGCTCCCTTCAGCATTGGTAGATGGCATGTAGTCCAGGACTTCCAAAGGGAGGAAGGAAAAGATGGTGGGAGGTGACTGACACCTGCAGTGCCTGGGACTCTGGATGCAGTGTTGTCTGCAAGTAGTCTGTGTTTCATACTCTGCTATGGTTTGTGTCTGGATGTTCCCCCAAAGCCTCATGTAGTCATGAGGTGGGCTTCTAGAGTTTTTGATTGATTCATCGTTCAGTGCTGGGATTATGGGTGTGAATGCTACAACCACCCTGGGCCTGGGAGCTTACACACAATATAAGGGAGGGAAAGAATCTTGCTCTCTGCTGTTCCTCCCTTTTGCTCTTCTTGCTTTTGCTGTTGTCTGCCACCATGAACTGTTCTCCTGTGCCATGTACCACTCTGACTTGGAGCCAGCAGAGTATGAACTGAAACCTCCACAAACTGTAAGCTAAATAAACCTTTCCTTCCTTAATTTTGGTTGTCAGGTATTTTGTCCCGGCAATGAGAGAAAAGTAACTAAGACATCCTCAAAACAAGTTAAATATATTCCCTAAACATGTCTCCTAGAGTGAACTAAGATAGTGGCAATTCATCTCTACAGTCAGTATTTAGATACTCTAACTTTTCTCAGAGTTAAATAAAAAATAAGTCGAGGAAAAATTTACTTTAGTTTTAAACCTACAGAGGATAAAACATGAAAACAATTGGGAGAAACACGACAGAGGGAAAACATGAGATAATATTGGTCATGTTGATGCCACCCAGATGACAGGAAAGCTCTTCACTTGTAATGTCAATAATTTTAAGTGCTGAGTACATTTATACAAAAATATTTTAAAAGCAAATGATATGCACAGTTATTTTTACCAGTCTGGGGCTTTGGAGGCAAACAATAGAAATTGACTCTATTTAACCGGAAGTGAGAAAAAGAACTGATTGAACAGGTACTGGGCCCTCAAAGAGTGTGTGAGAAAGCTGCAGAAAAAACCTGGGAGGGAAACAGGCAGAACCACTACCCAGATTCAGGAACCACAGTCCTAGAAAATACTCAGTGGTGTCAGGGACTTCAGACTCATAGTCAGTACTGCCCCACCATTAGGGACCCCAATTCTGTGGCATAGAACAGGTGCTTAGGCAGTGGCAGTCACAAAGGGGCTCTCATTAAGTAATTAATCTTGGTATCATTTCTCAATGATCATCTAGAGATCTATTATCTAATCCTATTAGCTGCCACCTATCCTGGGGTTCTCTTCTAAATCGGAAAGTATTCACATACCACAACAGCTGGCACAAGGAAAACCCTTTAAGAAGTAGCTATGTGTATTGCTATATTTGGATCTGAAAAGTTCCCCAATGGCCACGTGCTAGAGACTGGGTTGCCAGCCCATGACACCATCTGGAGGTGGTGCAGCCTAGTAAGGTAACCAGGAACATGCTCTTGAGGTAGATGTTAAGACTCTGTTTGTCTGTCTCCCCCACTCCCCATCTACCTTCCTCTCACTTTCCCTCCTTTCATGCTGCCATGAAGTGAATTGCTTTCTTCTGCCCTGTGCACCCAGCCATGGTGATTCTGCCTGATCACAGGCTCAAAGCATCAGAGCTCGGCAACCATGGCCTGAAGCCTCTGAAACCATGAGACAAAAGAAACTTTTCTTCCTTGTAAGTTGATTCTCTCAGGTATTTTGCCACAGAGATGTAATGCTGACTACTACATGTGGAATAAAATTCTTTGGTGAATACAAAGGTCAAAGGTGAGCTTTGTAAGTGTACTAGGGTTGCCACAGGCCAGGCTTTCAACAAGAAAGGGAGCTCCTCTGCATAATGAAAGGGTAGTAACTGGGGCCCCAGTCTCCCCTGTGAGAGGAAGTGGCCAGAGGGGAACTAAGTATATTCATGCTAATGAAGGATGGGAACTCATGATGTAGTGATCCCCAGAGTGGATGACTCCACTTAACAATTTTCCTTCTCCAGAAAGCCTATCATGAGACCTCAGAGGAAGCAATGAGGACATTTTTCATTAAGTCAAAGAAGCTGTTTCCTGTTGGGAATAAAATGACTCCTTGAAACCTAGCATGTGAACACAGCTGAAAGAGCAGAGAAAGTCAGAAAAATGTACCCATGTGCATACATTCCCCTCCCACACATGTGCAGCATATCCATTTACCCTGCCTTTGCCAGGAACGTGGAAAGAGCCTGGCATTTCCACCAGCCAGCCTCAATGTCGAGAGAGCCAAGGCAACTAAAGCAGAAAGTGCTGTCTGGTCTGCCCAGAAACAAACATTCTAGGGAGAAGAGAAACTATTGGAAAATGAGATTAAATACATAAATACCACCATAGTGTACCCGAGGTCCCTGGGAAGTTTTGCAAATGGAATACTTTACTCCAACAGAGCAAGGGACAAACAATGAGGGAAGAATGACATTTGAAGGTAAATCTTAACAACTAGGATTTTGACAAATAAAAGAGTGGCCAAGAGTAATGTTCAGAGAAAAGCAACATAGAAAAAAATGCACATGCTTTGAAAAGTGGTAGCCAGTTCCTGAAGGTTGCTGGGTAAGATGCTAAGGAATGGTGGAGGTTGAGCTCCTCACTGTGGGAGCTTGCATATCAGCCAAGGCCCTGGAATTTTACTCAATTATAAGAGAATCACGGTATGTTTTACCAAGGAGAAAGAGATGACCTGACTGTGTTTTAGAAAGATAATTTGTGGTGATGTGAAGGATGCAAAATTTGGTTAGAAATTAGGAGAGAACCCAGTTGACAAGTTATTGTGATAACATAAGCAACAATGCCAAATGCATGGAGCAGGCCCAAGGCAAGAGGGTAGAGAGATGAGACGTAATAAAGATAAAATAGGTATAACTGAGCGACCATCAGACACACAGCAAGAAGGGAGTTCCTGAATGTATGCAAAATGCGCATAAACTAATGAGCATAAACTGGACAGGAGAAGGGACATAAATAGGAGTAAAGGCAAGAATCCTGTTTGGAATACACTGACACTGAGATTTAGACTGGATGGTCCTGTGGTAACAACCTAGAAGAAAATAGGCCTTGAGGTCTGAGTGCAGACTGGCCATGGACAATGATGGTAGAAAATGAAGATCAGGTAGATGCAAGGAACTCACAGGCCCATCTATAAAGGACAAACCAAAAAGGATCAACCAGCCAAAGAGAAAAAGGGACAGACTAGAGGTGGTAGTAAAATCAAAAGAGATCATCCCAGTCCTCAGAAGGGTCCCTTTCCTTTCTCTTTTGAGAAATTTCCCTGATCAAATCTGTCTTTGACCTGGCTCCTCGGAAATGTAGCTGATTATCAAATGTCTTTTACAACAAGATTCAAGACCACAACACTATCTATCATAACCACAAGTGAAAGTGGAAAGTTGGATACTGACTTGAGGGCACAACAACTGACTTCCATTAGCTTCTGAAGTAGAAATGTATGAAATTCTATTTTCAGCAAAAGGAGAAAAGTGGTATGTGACTTACGACCTGCTGTTTTGCTTATCATTTGCAATAAACTGAAGAGAGAATTTTAACTCTGGAGATGTACATCCATGTTATAATTTAGTTCAAACAATAGGTCCTCTGATATATCTGATAAAATTAGATGCAAAAGCATTATTTTTGCTTCCAGGCCCACCACAGTGGTCACCAAAATAGAAAAGGAAGTAAATAAAATAGCTCTCCCAGCACCATTTAATAAAGATGCTATCTTTCTTCCAATAAAGATGTTTGGCTCCTTGTCATCTTATCTTTATCAAAGATAAGGTGGCTGAGTATGTCTGGACTTGTTTCTGCGTCTTCTAATCTGTTCCATTGATCCTTACCTCTGTTTCTTTGCCAGTACCATGCTATTTTTATAACAATAGCATGCCAAAGACTAAAACTAGACCCATATGTACCATGCACTAAATTAAAATAAAAATGGATCAAAGATCTATTTATTTAGAAACACTAAATTTGCTGGAAGATAGAATAGATAGAACTCTTGAAAACATTGGTGTAGGCAAAGACTTCATGAACAAAACCTCAATCACACAGAAACTATCACAAAGAATCAACAACTGGGATCTCAGCCCCTCTCAGACATATGATGAAACTGCAGGAAGCCGGAGTGTGGAGTGTGATGCATTCCAGGCAGGAGGGCTTCCATCCAGGAAAGAGTTAAAGCTAAGCGTTTTCAGATTTGAACTTGAGACAGCATTAGAATCACCTGTGTTTACTAAAACACAGATCTCTGGGCCCATCACTAAGTCCTGTGATGGTCTAATATTCAACCTGGAAATTTGTATTTTCAAGTTTCCAGGAAATGCTGATGCTGCTAGGCTAGAGTCCCTTTGTGAAACACTGATTAAAAAACATGAACTATAGGTCTCACCAGAATGGTGGGAACCAGAAAATAATCATCTTAGGAAAAGGGAGAAGAACCTTGAGTCCACAAATGATCTTGTGAGTAGAGCTCAGAGATCCTGTGTCCTGCCAGCTCTCCCAGCGAGCCTGCACTTGGAACAGAACAAGGCACTGCCTTCAAGGTGGGATCTGGAGATATAGAGAGAGCAGGCCAACCCTCCCCTTACACTACCAGCAACACAGAATCCATGGTATATCAAGAGAGGTCAGTGATTGTCCATTTTTGTCAAGGTTATGTCAGCTTCCCCTCATTGAGAACAGGGCGACCTTTTTATTCCCAGTTTTATCCAAGGTACCGAGCACATAGGAGATACATGTACATATTTAATTGATTTTATTAGCTGCAAAATACACTGCTCTGGTCCAATGTCAACTAATTTTCACATTTCCCTGCCAAAGATCCTACACAGTTACATTGCTGGAGAGCCTCCTCCTTGCCCTTTTTATGCAAATATTGGAAATCAAGCCTCGAAAGAGTAAAGTTAGGATGGAAGACCCCCTTTCTACTAGATTAGTCCAAGAATTAAGCAACAGACCCCTTCAGATTTAAAAGTCTCTCTCTCCCTCTCCCCACACAGACAGCATACACTATCACACAAAACATAAAATGCTGAAGGCAAAACTAATGAGATAACTAGCAAAGAAATCTCATGGAGAATGCAGGTCGTATGATATTTTGGTGTCAAATGATTCATACGATGCATATTTTGGAATTTAAATGGAAAAATATTAAACCAGATGCTCGGTCCTTCCATATGTGTTGCCAATGTTTACTTCAGTTCTGGTAACAGAGTAGTCTTGAGTATTTTTCTTTTCAGTAGATTGAAGAATATGAGTAACATCTGTGGTGAGTGTCGGTATTTGTTGAGCCAGAGCTCAGAAATATTAACTTAAAAAGAGTAGGACTTGGAGGGAACTGGTAATAGACAGCCTTAGATTCTGGCTCATCTGAGATTTTGCACAGAGATGAGTAACTGCTGTGGCTTCCCTTACTCTCTGATTTTCAGAAGATGGAAAGGGTATGCAATATAATACTACACCCCAGGTATCAAGGTACAGAACAAAGTAAATATTTTTGCAGGAGAGGAGGGTGAAACTTATGTACCTATTTAATGGGATACTATATGTTGTGAGACCTGTAGTCAGTTGTGATTGCTCAAGTGTTTTTATTTCTGCATCATAAAACCATGTTTGAGGACAAGGGCTCAAGGGGAATGGCTTCTGGAAGCATCCGCAAGAGGTCTCTTCCTGAGAAAACAGTGGTAGAGGAGAGAACTGTAGCCATGGAAAGACTCTTGTGCAAGATGCAGAGGATATGAGGCAGTCACATAGTGAGAGATAGTAAGGGGCCCCCGAGAATAGCCATTGTTCTTCTGAGTACAGTCTCTGTCAGTGGCATCTTTCCAGTGATTTAGTTCAGATACCACCTTGTGTGACTGTATCAGGAACTATGATCAAAAGATATTGTGGCAATGGCAGTGATATAAGATCCTGAGATCCCCCAGGGCAGCATGTTAAAGGGATACCAGCTTCCCCCCCGCAACCCCCCCGTGCCTATTCCTCTGCTTACAAAACTGAGGCTATTATAATACGAGCAGATCATCCCAACCGACCTGAAGGGGAGAGGAGTGTATGTTAGGGACTAAGAAAAGACATTTGGAATTAGGAAAAATGTATATAGGACTTAAATGATGTCTACAAGGTAGGACACTATTAGATTCTACCCATCAAGCAGATCCTACAAGCACTGGGTTAGGCAATTGGCCAAAGGAACTTATACCTGCTGGGTCATTGCCCAATTCTGAGAACACAAAATGCAATTAGAGCTGTAGAAACAAAACCAATTCCTTCCTTTAAGGATCATCAGAAAATGAATTCAGAATTTGCTGCAAATACATTTCTTTTGGTTTAAAGAATGTTTTGCAGAGAACTGACTCTTGAGTTTTCTTTTCCAGGGAAACTGTGCAAGTAGGGATCATCTTGAACAAAAACAAAGTCCAAGGTGTTTTGGAACATGCTATAGAGAAAGTGAATTTCCTGAGGCAATAAGGTTGAAAAATTTATAGAATTAGCAAGATTTTGTAAGCATCAAAGGTGATAATAAGGTGTTGGCATAATCTTGACAGAATCATGGGCAGCATTATTAATAGACTGTACCATGGACACCATAGGTGGATCTGATTTGTCCACAAAGTCCTCCTCATGGCTCTCTAAAATATACTCTGGTTTCATCAAAGTATTTCCAGAGATTGTTGGCAATTAAATTCAGAAACTCTGTTACTAATTTTTCTGGGACACTCCTGAGGATTGTGCCTTTAGCCAATCATTTCCTCTCTGGGTACTAGTTTCCTCTTCTATAAAATAAATGTGTTAACCAAATTATTTCAAATATTCCCTTCCTCTCTTAATACTCAGTGAAGTCTATAACTCTTCTTGTAGTCATATTGCCTTTATTTTTTAAAGCAAAAATTAATTACACAGGTAACAAATTACACAGGGAATGAATTCCTTTTTTCTTTATAAAAGAAATAAACCATTATGTTAAACTCAACCTATCACTTCCAACCCCAACTTCCTCTCTCTCTCTTCTAATCATTCATAGCTTGCCAATTTAACAAAACATCTTTTACTGACATGTTTGTTCATGGAAAATATATAGCCCTCCTTAATTTGTATTTTCACCTGAATTATACTCTATTAAACCTAGTCTATGATTTGCTTCTTGTTCATTCCACAGAGTTCATGAAGTGCTCTCCACACTACAGTACATAGATTTTCCTCATGTTGGAGGTGGATGGACCACCATGCTTTCAGCCATGCTAATATATGTTCTTTTTTTGGTTACTGAACAATTCTGAAAATGCCTCCTTGTGCACTCAGGAGATGTGTGCTGTAGTGGATAGTACAAATGAACTTGCTGGGTCATGCACATGAATCCTTTACACTTAAACAAATACCAAATCATCCTCCCAGATGAACAGTTGATATCAGCTACTCATAATGTGGCAGATTAGGGCATAGCAAAGCAGCTGGGCAAGTGGGTGTGACCCAGCAATCATGGCGGTACTTGCACAGAACAACTTCCAAGCCCTGCATCGGGTACCAATCAGAGAATGTGATCTTCAGATTTTCTGATACAAATCAAGCAGGTTTTTCATAGGATGGCCTACATCTGTTGTCAGAATGGAGGTATAAAAGATTATGGCCATTGGCCTTGTGGCCACAGTCTTCTTTCTTTCTCAGTGGCCCATCTCATGCAGAGCATCATTCCTTTCCTACTTTAATTGGCCCACACTCTGCAGAAAACATCTTTCAGAGCACTTTTTCCCCTTTTTTCTTACCTTTAATACCTCTAATAAATATAAACACTGCTACTTCATTTCCTGTCCGATACTTTGCTCATGACTGGAAGGGACCCTGAGAAGCACCCCAGTATGTTGCTAATAATAATACATAATTGTTCATACAAGCATAATTCATTCCAGAAACATGGTTTTAATCCAGAGCACTTGTAGATCAAAGTGAATTTCCTCATATGAGATAATGAAAATTTTGATTATTCATTCCACATCCCCAAAACATTCATATAAAAATTATTACAATATTGTAATATAATGCAAAATAATAAAGAAAATACAAAACAAAAAGAAAATAAAATTAACCTGCATTTACCCCTGAAAACCTTCATGGCTGTTGTGAGGGAGATAAGAGAGATGAGAGTCATTGTGTAGGATGACTTTTACTATAACTAACAAAATCATTGCTACTTATTAGCTCAATGGAATCTTTTTCTTTTCATGCAACTTTAACAAGGAACCTATCCAGTGACATTTGTTTTCACCTCCTTTTGAAGATTTCCTGGAAATGTGACATTGCATTGTTGTCAAACACATTCATTGCTCACAAACACATTCATTGCTCACACCTCTCCAGCCTCACTCTGGTGGTGGTGTTCTGTAGAATTTTCCACTGTTTCCCACACTGTACACATCTCCCTAATCTCATTTGAAGTGAGAGATTCCTCTGTCTTTTCCTTCTCCTCTTCTGTAGGTGAGATCTCTTCCTCTGGCTGTTGGGAAATGATCACCCACAATCCCACAGTGAGAGAGAGAGAGAGAGAGAGAGAGAGAGAGAATGAGATGGACAGACAGACAGATAGACTGAAACCATTGGCTCAATTTTGTTCATGTGACATTCGATATTATACATGACATCACTCACTTATCAAGTTAAAATTTTTTAGAAGTGTTTGAAATGTTTGCTCATCTTTTGGAATACTTGCTCAACAAGTTACAATCCAAGGTTTTACTGTCCTTCTTTTTCTCATTAGAAGACTCTTGCTCGCATCAATCATTAAAAACTATTGCTAGCCAAAGAAGAAATAAGTACATGCACACCCCTCAAAATCTTAAGAACTTAACAAGTGGTTAGTGCATCACCAGAGTGGGGGGTTACTCTGCCATGGAGAAAAAACAGCTGTATTGCAATTTTTTTTAATTTTAAAAATAAAAGGAGGAAAACATTAACAGACAGACAACCTTTTACAAAATAGCAAAAGAACAGTACAGACAATACAGAGTTACAATCAAAGTGGTAGGAAATTAACAATGCTTGTTGTATTACATATTGATATCTTCAAAGTGGTTTCTCATGAAAACAGACATGCAATACTGATCAATCAAGGACTCATTGAAGTATCTTTCAGCAAAGAAATAGAAGACAGAAGAACAACCATGTTAACTATCCTGTATATATAGATGTACAAAATATCTCCTTTCCCTTCTCTTTTCCCACATCCCAGTTGCCCTTTACCCTTGAGTGTTTTCCTATCATTCACAATGTCTATCATACCTCCTAGTTTAAATTAACTCTTTCAGGTTTTACACTAGTGAAACAACACAGTGCTTGCATATGCAGGTCTCATTTATTTCACTTATGAGTATGGTCTCTCCAGTTCTGACCATTTACCTACAAAGGCCTCGAGTTTATCTTTCTTTATAGCTGAGTAATATTCCATTATATAAAAGTACCACAATTTTCTTATCAAATCCTCAGTAAAAGGACATTTGGGTTGCTTCCACAATTTAGCCATTACAAATTGTGCTGCTATGAACATAGGTGCACATAAATCGCTGTGATATGATGTTTTTAGATCTTCTGAAAAAATACCCAGAAGGGGAATAGCTGGGTTGAATGGGACCTCTAATCCTAGTTTTCTGAGGAATCTCCAAACTGATTTCCACAGTGGTTTC